>NC_057802.1:481825162-482041567 GCF_018294505.1 Triticum aestivum | reverse complement strand
GCCTCCTCGTCGCATGTCGCTGCGCCCCTCACCTCCGCCCCTGCCTCCTCGTCGCCCGTCGCCGCGCCCCTCACCGTCGCCGTCGCCGCCCCCTACCTCCTCGTCGCCTGTGGCCGCGCCCCTCACCGTCGCCCCCGTGCCCTGCCTCCTCGTCGATCGCCGCCTCCTTAGTGAGCTCATATGAATTTCCTAATTTAGATGTATAGTTAATTTAGATGTGTAGTTAATTGAGTTGTTGTAATTTGTTCATAAATGAATATGCAAAAGTTAGAATTTTTTCTGTTCATAGATTTTTTGTGATATTATTGTTGAATATGCAAATGTTTGTGTGTTCATATATATGCAAAGAATATGTCAATTTTTTCATAGAATTTTTATAATTTTTTTCTGTTGTAATTTTGTTCATAGAATTTTTATGATTTTTTTCTGTTGTAATTTTGTTCATAGAATAAGAAGAGAAAGTGTTTAATAGAATTAGTTAGAAAAATAATCGAACTAGTTAAACTAGTTTATTTTTAGTAATTACTACTTTATTCTATTTATAGTAAGTGCTTAGTAGTTGAACTAGTTGATTTAATAAAACTAGTTTATTTTACTATAGAAGTAGTTTATTTTTAGCAAGAAAATTAATAGAACTAGTTTATTTTTTAGTTAAAGCAATTATTCCCGCATCGACGTCGACGATGCCAATCCCGCATCCTCGTCGTCGACTCGGCGGAGGAGGCCGGCTTGATCAGAGGGGCCATGTCCGGGACTGGGCACCACCAGGCTGGTTTTGGGAGGTGCTACCTTCCGGGGGGGCGTAGGTTGGTAAGGAGCCAGCCCGTCATTAACCCGATCCTTGTTTGGTGGCGGTCGCGTGGGCCAGTGATGGTGCCGAGGCTTTCGGACACCGCGGAGGTGGTACGTCACCGTGTCAGCGAGGAGGACGAGCACGTCCGTCGCTACATGGTTGCGTTCGAGTACAGGTTCGACAATACCTGGCAGGTTCTTCAGGGATCTCACTGGAGCTATGATCCTGTGATGGTTCCTTCTCTTTGGGTATCCACCGCCCGCGCCGATACCCGTCGGGCGCTACGGTTCTAGCTGTACTAGCGATGCTATATGTATGATAGTATTCGAGGTGTATTAGTGGTAATATTCGACGATGTACGGACGCATGGAGATGATGTAGTTTTGCTTATAATTGAATGCATCCTAATTTGAATACTACTTTATTTTGTGATTTGATTTTGCTTATTGAATGCTCAAATTGGAAAACTACTCCTACTTTGAATGCTAAAATTGGAGAGCACTATGCAAGGCGTATGCATATGATTAGTTGATAGCTTATAGGGTTTTTGTTTTCGCGGAAATCTAGGAGCCCCCCTCCATCATCCCTGCCGTCGTCCCCGTCACCGACCCCCTCCGACCTCGAGGTGAGACCAGCCACGAACCGGTTTTAGAAAGATAATTAAATGATATTTCGGGTTGACTTTAAGTCTATTGAGTCTCCACCATATATGAGAGGACGAAGAATCCCGACTGTTGTCGTGGGGGTAGCTTCTCCTTCGTTCCCGTGTGCTAGACAATTTGGTGTAATGCACTCCGGAACGAAAGGAAGGAGCTACCATCACCGACGGTCGGAAATGTCTGAGAGGAATCAGTGAGGGAGAGTTCCACCATATATATATGAGAGGACGAAGAATCCCGACCGTTGTCGTGGGGGTGGCTTCTCCTTCATTCCCGTGTACTAGACATTTTGGTGTAATGCACTCGGGGATGAAAGGAGGAGCGACCATCACCAACGGTCGAATGTATACACCACGTGAGCTGAGAGTTTTTAAGAAAAGACTCGACAAACCGATAGTCAACCCGTGATGAATAATAATGATCTAACTTAGGTTTTTTAGTACATATATTTAATTATAGGCATTTAATATTTGAATTATGAACATAGGAAATGTCATACTCGGACGACGAAAGTCTCCCGTGGGAGTACGACTGGTGCCACGACGACCGAGGTCTATGCGACAGGCCTCACCTGGACGAAGATCGGCGCTTTAGTATTAAGCTGGAGGAGACCTTCGATGTTGAAACGGTACGCAACGACGACAAGTGTTATTTTTTCGTAATTAAGCACGACTTCAACTATTTCAACGTGTACTTTTCATCTTTTACAATTTGACTAGCTTATCCCATGCCATGCAAGACGCTACGTCTTGGAGAGGATGGGTTTTGAAGACCATGAAAGTATGGAAACAAAAAAAATTCACCTAAGGACCCATCATGATATAGATTTTGAAGTAAATCTGTATAATTCTGAGAGCGTAACCCATTTTGGTTGCAAAAATTGGGAAACATTTTGCAAGATGTATGGTTTTGATGAGGGTATGCTTGTCACCATAGATCTTGGTGATCCTGGCATCGAGCAAGACAATATGGACATTTGGGTCCTTGTTGATACGCCTCCAATTCTACCGCTATGTGAGTTTCTCAAACATAGTTATTAGCTAATTTATATTGTTCCTTTCAAAATAGTTGACAGCTTATTTTCATTGACAACTTATTTTGATTGTTCAAACAATGTGCGGAACATGGTAGACAAAACCTACTACACCGATGGCTTTGAGTTAACTTATAAGGAGAAAACTTATCTGGTCGGATTTTGTACTGATCTTGAGAATTACAATATCTATTGTAAAACTCCTCCACATTATGGTCAATACGTGCCACTAGTGCACGTGTTGAACTACGGTAACTACTATGGAGATACCCTGATAAGATTTCTTACTATTACGACATCCGTGCATCTTTTGCATACTTCTAAAACTAGTACATCATTGCTAACTATGAAGTTATTACTATGTTTTTCAACAGATAATCCCAGAGGATTGTGTGCCTCATTTGATGTATCAGAATGGTAGCCTTGATGTTTTGAACATACAACCAGGTCATCCTACGAATCTCAACTGTCCATACCGGATTTCTAAAAGAAGTGGAGACATGAAAATCAAAGAATGGAAAAAAATGTATGGACAGTCGCAAGGAGGTTCTTGGAAGCAAAAGGAAGCGAAGCGCAAAAATTGGAGACACGATGATCTCCATTCTCCATAATGGAGAGTCGGGGTCTATATTGTTTTATGCTATTTTACCTTAAAGAGGGTATTTAGGTCCTACCTAATACTGATGATCATGTGCTAAGAACAATTAAGTAGGATTGGTTTGATGACTATGAGGATGATGATCGTATGACTTGTTATTAATAACGAGTAGAAGTTGTATGATGATGATTAGTAGGACTTGTTATTATGATGATGCATGATGCGGGCATGAAGAGTTATTATATATCTCTGTTAGCTAGCTTACACACCCTAAATTACCCCCCTAAACCCTCCCCCTTTAAAAAAAACAAAAACCCCAGCCACTAAAATGCTGACGCGTGGATGCCTTTTGGTCCCGGTTGGTGTCATCAACCGGGACCAAAGGCCCTCCTGCCTGGGTTGGCCGCAGCGGCCACGTGGAGGCCCATCTGTCCCGGTTCCTGTAAGAACCGGGACTAAAGGGCTAGGGCATTAGTAACGACCCTTTAGTCCCGGTTCAACAACCAGGACAAAAGGCCCTTACCAACCGGGACAGATGACCCTTTTTCTACTAGTGGGGGTGGCCTTGGTCGTTTCCATTTATGGTCTCATTAATGAAATCGAAGGAAAACCTCTTTCGTTCAAAAAAAACTTATGTGCCTCTACGTTCACAATACGACTTTCATAAGTAAAATTACATTGAAACAAACTAGAATAAGAGTTGATCTCACTAATAATAGCTCCATAATGACCTCTAGACTTGTTGATTATGTCCAAGACGACACTATAGCAATGCTTTTTTTTCAGTGCTAGGAATCTGCATAGGGAGCCCAGCCCACGCTCTGGAACTAGTTGGTTTTGTTTCTCCCAAATCCATCGCATGCGCAAGGCATGATTAAGTTATTTGATGAAGGTTCCCAAGGTCCTCAAACTCCATGGATCAACAAACTTGCTCCCATGCCACTAAACAGTGCTCTCATTACGAAGATCTTGTTTAGCAGTTTAGGCATTTGAATACCCAGGGAGGCAAATCCAATGAGAGCATATGCCATCTGGTAAGTATATCACAATGGCCAAAAGCACCGCCCTACAAAACTACAACCATATTCAATCCAGACACAAACCACAGCACATACATCAACGAGCATCTCTTGATCTCACCAACAATGCGTTCCATTGCGACTCTCCTCCAGCTGGTCTGCCTCCTCTTGTCACTTCATCGGAGCCCATGCTCCGGCGCGGCGGCCACGGCGAGCAACTTCTCCTCCTGCCTCGTCTCCAACGGGGTCAGCAACTTCTCCCTGCCCACGTCTCCGAGCTACGCCGGGCTACTCAACTCCTCCATCTTCAACCTCCGGTTCACGCTCCCGAACGTCGCCGGGCCCGCCGCCATTGTCCTCCCGGAGTCGAGGGATGACCTGCGGCGAGCCATCCTGTGCGCACGCGCCAGATCGCTTGCGATCCGCGTGCGTAGCGGCGGGCACAGCTACGAGGGGCTGTCCTACACCACGGAGAACCACGTGCCGTTCGTGGTGGTCGACCTAACGAACCTGAACCGCGTCCGCGTGGACCCGGGATCGGCCACGGCCTGGGCCGAGTCGGGAGCGACAGTGGGCGAGTTGTACTACGCCGTGGGACGGTCGAGCCGGTCCTTGGCGTTCCCAGCCGGGTCCGGGTCGACCACTGGTCTAGGGGGGCACGTTTCCGGCGGCGGGTTCGGGCTTCTGTCCCGGAAGTTTGGGCTTGCCGCCGACAACGTGCTGGATGCGGCGCTCATCACTCCGGACGGCACAGTCCTTGACCGGAGTTCTATGGGCGACGACGTGTTCTGGGCGATCCGAGGCGGCGGAGGCGGGAGCTGGGGTGTGGTGTACGCTTGGAAGCTCCGGCTCGTTCCGGTTCCTCGCAACGTCACCGCGTTCGCCGTCGGTCGGACCGGTCCGGTCGAACTCTTTGCCGGCTTACTTCACAGGTGGCAGCATGTCGGGCCCAATCTACCGGACGAGTTTTATCTCTCCGTGTATGCTCCTACCGGATCAACGGACGGCAACGTCTCCATCTCCTTCACCGGTCAAGTGCTAGCGTCAAAAGACCATGCCTTGTCGGTTCTCAGCCAAAGCTTTCCTGAGCTAGGTTTGACCGAGCGACACCTCTCAGAAATGAGCTGGGTCGAGTCGACGGCCAAGTTCGCCGGTCTGGGCACGGTGGAGGACCTGGTGAACCGGCGGCGCCAGCCAAAGCAGTACTCGAAGAGCAAGTCCGACTACGTGCAAGCACCGATCTCGAGGCACGACATGGCCGAGATCGTCCGGCACCTGTCGACCGGGCCGACCGGGTCCATCCAGCTGGACCCCTACGGCGGCGCCATGGCGCGGGTCGGGAGCTCCGAGACGCCTTTCCCCCACCGCGCCGGGTACCTGTACAGTATCCAGTACGGCGTGAACTGGGACCGGTCGCAGGTGGCCCACGCGGAGGAGTTCATCGGATGGCTCGGGTCGTTCTACAGGTTCATGGCCCCCTACGTGTCCAAGGATCCCCGCGCTGCGTACGTGAACTACCTCGACCTCGATCTGGGCGTGAACAACTGGACGCGGGCTGCCGGTGGCTCATCCGCGCAGGCGGTGGCTCGGGCGAGGTCGTCGTGGGGGGAGGCCTACTTCGGAGAGAACTTCGGCCGGCTGGTCCGTGCTAAGACGGTGGCTGATCCTGGCAACGTGTTCAACAACGCACAGAGCATCCCTCCCTTGAATATTAGAGCCGAGGAGTAGACATGATGTTTGCGAAATAATAAATCTGGCCGTGAGGAGATATGTAAACCCAATAACGAATAAAACTCGATGATACCCCACGATTGTTTCGGGTATTGATTGCAATATATTTTAATGAGATTTGATTGTGTGTGATATTGAGTAATATTTGAAATAATAACATGTGAACCAAAATTATAATACATACAATTTACTATATTTTAATTATATATAGCTTTTTTTATTGAAACCTAATCCTCCCCACGCTCGCACCACACCATCTTACCCTCCCGCCTGCGAAGCTGCCCCCGTTCCCCACGGAAGTCATGGTAGCCACAGACTCCCGATCATCTACTGGTGCCGTGATGGCTGCCGCTAACTAGAGATATTTGGATAGACATGGGGGCGGGGGAGAGTGTGTAGTGTGTGTGTGTGTGTGTGTGTGTGTGTGTGTGTGTGTGTGAGAGAGAGAGAGAGAGAGAGACCTTGAGAGAAATGGAATGTGTACATGTATGTGTATGTGCGCGAGAGGTGTGTGCGTGTGTGTGCCACAGAGAGAGAGAGACCTTGAGAGACGTGGAGAGACATCGAGTAGGTGTCATACAAACAGAGAGGGTGTGTTCGAGAGAAAAAGAGTGTGTGGCGAGTGTGTGTGTGTGTGTGTGTGTGTGTGTGTGTGTGTGTGTGTGTGTGCTCGCACGCGCGCGAGAAGGACCCCTAGATCAAGAGAGACCTAGGAGGTCGAGATAGGGAGGAGAGATAAAGAGAGATCAAGTGGGTGTCATTCGAAGAGAGAGGATGTGCCCTATGCATGCTCATGTGTGTGGAAGAAAGAGTGATTAGCAATGCAAGACAAACTTAGGAGCACGTGTGAGACCCAACTGTGGTGGGCAGAGTAGGCCTAGGGAATGAGATGTGAGCGTTGTGTCCTGCCATGAGAGAGTGAGAGGGTGAATTGCTTCTTTTAACATAAGAAGAGAAGGGGCAGCTGTTTGCTTTTTTAGGGAAAAGCGGTTGTTTGCTATAAAAAAATGTCACGTACTTTTTTACATAGTGAAAAATATTACAAACTCTAACATGTCATTTCTAGAGAATAATTACTAACAGGTAATTTACACGTGAACCTACATGTTATTAAAATCAGGATGTAACTGATTTTACTAAAAAGCATGATGTCTCTCACTCTGCCTAAATACGGTCACCTACTTGCATCTAGACCATGAATATATATTATATATGAACTTATTTTATTTTAATATATGTATATATGTTCACCTTTGTAGATCAGAGATAAAAACCGATTACTTCGGATGATGGACCGAAAACACACCGAGTTTTACAGAATCAGAAAAGATGCATATAAATAATTGTTTTTCTTAATAGAGATGTTGCACAGGATGTACAAAAGATGTATTACTATATATGTTTATTTTTGCAGATTATGAGAGAGATGGAGGATGAATTATGTCCATGCTTAAAAATAATCCATGGGCAAGGGTCCTAAGGTGACGATGTTGTTGGAAGCAGCTAAAAATTCACCAAGTTTTAAGTATATATGTGCAATCAATTTTATTTTATTAAAATGCGTTGCGCCTGTAGCAACGCACAGGCATTCTACTACTATATATAGTTGTACAATATTTATTGAATATAAGTCGTATAATAGAATTAAAAATATTTTTCCCATGCATGGTTGCATGTCGTAGTGGGACTTCTTTCATGCATGGTTTGCATGTCGAGGTGAGACTTATCTCATCCATAATTATACAGTGATGTGGTATTCTGGCATGTTGGGATAACTAAGTTAGTGAGGATCACTCTTTTAAATATATAGGATAGACGGGGTTGAGTTGCTCTTTCCTATCCACTCCTGATCTTGTTGTTGTTGCTTTTATTATATTTTTAGAAAATGATATGAATTTAACAATTCAAGCAAGGGGTCATAATGGTTAACATGAAAATATCATAAATTTTCTGCAGGTTATCTGCCGGGCGTCAGGATGGATCCGTACGCGGTCATTACTACACCGTGCGGAAGTGAGGGAGCTTATGGCCATTGGGTGCAACCGATGGTAGACAGTAGCACGGGCTATATACAACCGGTTTGTATGGCGGTCCAATAATAGGATATGTGTTTTGGCATTGTGTCCTATTTTTGCCAGTTGTGGCTATTTGTTTACTTCTTTGATTTTGTTTTTGTACCTAAGATGATACTCGTACTTGATACTCTGTTTGTTTAATAAATGGTTGTGTGCATCGTTTGATGCAGAGATTGAGGGTATTCCTCCTTTCCGAGAAAGCAAATGGTCATGAATATGAATCCCATTTTTCAAAAAGTTTTTAGAAGATAGATTGGAGATGCCATAAAAAAATTTTATGGGAAGATCTGAAGGACTTGAGTATCACCAAAGAACTAGCCATGGACAGGGATGCAGGGGTACTTGGAAGCTAGCTATCGTACCAGGACCATAATTTGGTTGCGAGATTTTATCGGTTTGAGCTCTAGCCTACCCTACTTGGTTGGGACTAAAGGCTTTGTTGTTGTGGGAAAATGCATGGATTGAAGATCTTTATTTTGCAGAGAGATTTCCTAGGCTATATAACATTGCCTTTAGAAGAACTCTACTGGGAGATGTGGCTGGGCAGTGGGATAATTTGAGAAAACTACTAAACTCTACAAACTTGTCAGGAGAGATACATAGTATGGTGGACATTTGTTACTAACAAAACTTTTGCGGTGAGATGTCTATAACACAACTTTGACGGGAATGTGTAGAGGAGTTGTTAGAAGATTGCTGAAATTTCCGGCCCAGCGACAACACATAATTGACTTCAATTTTGGTGGTATTTTGCGAGTATCAGGTCTTGAGCTACGGGGTGAAAGCACTTGGTCTGAGCCGAGCTGGTTATACCTGACAATGGCGATGTTTTTGCATTGTTATCTTGTTGGAAGCATTGCTCGGATATGCTCGAACTTGTTTTGAGTGTCAAAACCTAAAATCTGGCCATTAATAATTGGATCCAGTGACGTTGTCGTTTGATTGGCGTTTCCTTCCTGAAGGCCCTGTTATTGGAGAACCTCGTGTACTTGTAGTGTCAAGAGATGGTTGATGCGGATATGATCCTTCAGGTAGTTTGTCGATTGCTATGTTGATCGCTTTGGTTTTTTCTTTTTCTTTTCCTCATGTAGGCATACCTTTGGTGCTATCTGCCACATGTTTATTTGTGTGTGCGCTTTGATGTTGGTTGTGTAGATCCTAGCTATGCAGATGCGAGGTATGTGTTCATTGTGTTTGTATCCATCATGATGCTTCATTTCAAGTCAATAAAATCCATCTATTTTGAAAAAAAGAAAAAGATCGCTGCAAATGCATAATGTATCTCTCATTTGCTTTCAAGAATTGACGATGATGAATGTTGAGGCAAGAGTTGTCGAGGAGTCATGCGGAGTCACTTTTGATTCTTTTGTGTATCAGCTGACTGATGGTACAAGAGGTAAGAGTTATCGACGGTCTGCTGCTTGCACCGTCGCTCGGGTAAGGTTTGGAGATTGAGATGTGTATGTATGCACGCTTTGCCACGTCGCTTGACTCCGAGCGTCTATCTAGTAATTGCTTTGTTTCTTCGTGTGTTTGGCCAATGTTGTTCCTATTGTTTTCAAGTGGAGTGATCATCGTAAGGTTGTTTAAGTGTTCCTTGTACTGGCACAACACGGGTCAGTCGCATACACAAGAACAAAGGCCGAGGCAACAGAGGAATGAAGAAACTGAAGGACTCCAACCAAAAAACGCAGAGAAATAACCTAATGAATACACAATAAATAGACAGTCAGCATCACGCTTCCAAACGCAAGAAAGAGATGTAGTACCGGTGCACCTTTGCAACAACCATAACTCCAAAAATTCATCAAAGAAAAATAGAAACACGTCGTCATCGCATATTGCAACGGAGACTGAAGGGGGAAGGTCACCGGCACCTCCAAATCCCAAGTTGGGCACTTCGCTTACACCGTCCTCATGCTCCGAGATCTCGCTTGTGGCAGCAAAATCGGTCAGCAAAACATACTCCATACTCGTCGTTATCGTCGGATATGAAAATTCAAGATCCCAAGTCATGTCTCTGCAGTCATCTAGCGGCGCGTGACCACGCCGTCACGTGTGCGTCCGAGCAGAGAATCGTCATATAAGAACACAACAGGTCGACATTGTCGCATGCCTACCTGCAGATAGGATCGTGGCCACTGGCGTCTCATCACCAGAGACTGCTGATGACGGTGTCCTGAATTATGGGGTACTCATCGCGTCGTCTGCTGATCAGTTGGATTGGGCCGAGTACCCCCATGGCTATGGGGCAGTTCGGACAACCGATGTATATACAAGAAAGATTTCACAAGACTTGGTGATCAAGATAAGGACTCCTCCCCACCGACGTATTCGACTAGGACTCTTGTTATTCTAGGCCTCTGGTACATTATATAAGCCGAGGCAGGCTAGTCGATAGGGACAATGCTAGATCATTATGACATTAATCATAATCATACAGGCTAGATATCTAGGTTTTAGCCATTACGATCTCGAGGTAGATCAACTCTTGTAACCCCATATTCATCCAAGAAAATTAAGCAGGAAGTAGGGTATTACCTCCATCAAGAGGGCCTGAACCTGGGTAAACATCATGTCTCTGTCTCCTATTACCTTCGATCCTCAGACGCACAGTTCGGGACCCCCTACCCGAGATCCGCCGGTTTTAACATCGACATTGGTGCTTTCACTGAGAGTTCCGCTGTGTGATCGGCAAAGGATCAATGGCTCGACTGCAGATCAACTGCGACGTCGGCATCTTCATCGCCGACTCGACTGGTCACCTTGGCCTTACCAAGGACTGTGCCCTACCTCCGATCGTCATGTTCGGATGAGGGCCTTCATCAATATCAACTCCGATCTCTATCATGATCATGGAGGAATCATCCATGAAGCTCGGGGCTCAACGTCAACATTGTCATTGAGCGGTCGTGTTGTTTTTCTGGACATCGAACTTGTATCCACTGCCACCGCCTCCTCGAGTGTCTTTTAACGATTGCTTCGGTGGAACTGTGCGGAATTAAGTCTACAACAACCATGCAAAATTTCGTCGAATTCCGATGGAGGAATCTCCGGCAATCTACGACATACCGGAGCCATGTCAAATCTGGACGGGAATCTGGACGAGTTTAGAGAGTGGTCTCCAGAGCCCAGCTCGGAGGTCCTTTGGAAAATCCAACCGTTGATCGGCTGCGGAATTCCTATATCTACCACCCCTCAAAATTTCAGTTCGATCCGACCGTCCAAACTCCGGGAATCTTCTGATTAGTGCATCACTTCTCAGATCTATTTTCTGCGCGAGAACGAATCCGACCCAAGTTCATCCTTTTTATAAACGGGATTTCGGACATCTTTTTGAAGAAAGTTTTGTATGGGGTATTGTGTTTTGTTCCCAAACACATCCCACTAATTTTAAAGTCTTTTCCAATACGATCTTCACCATCGCACCGGTGTCAAACCAGCCCGACAACGTTGCTCCACGGCTGCCGACCTGTGCTAGACACGTTGTCGCTTTGTTGAGCCGAGCTCAACTTCTTCGGATCATCATTTCGGCAAGCCAAACGAGAGTTCGGCATCGCGAAGGATAAATCATCACCAACCTTGCCGCCCCACGGACTACACGGAGCAGGCACATCGGCATCGCCGCACGGTCACTTCATCAAGCCGGCATTGACCACGTCACGAGTTATGACCTGCGCCGGCAAGGCCGCACCGTTGCTTCTTCGAGGCAATGTCCATCACGCCGAACTACTTCAACACATCGGCTGACATGGCAGCTGCAACGTCTCCTTACCGACCTGCTCCGCGCCTCGTCTGGATCAGGGGCTTCGCCACCCCTTCATCAACCTATTCCGGAGACTTCGACGCCGTCAGTCGACCAACTTCGTCACGTTAGCTGGACCAGGGGCTTTGCCTCGGCGAGCCAACCTTTATCAGCATCGTCATGCCGTCGCTTCACTGCCCCTCAGCAATGGGTGTGCGGATCGAGTCCCAATTTTGGGAGTCACTTTTCTTTGAACTGCTACAACAAATAAGCCAGGTGCTATTAACCCTAGCAATTTTTGCTTGTTTGATTTTTTTTTCAAGGAACTATTACTCTGGTTTGTTCCATCATCTGTACACAGGTCTGTCAAATGATGGACGCATTAACGACGGTCCCGTGGTGATTCGGTCAGCTTCCGTATACAGTTCGGCGAACGCCGCATCCGGAACTCGGACCGGCCTGTGAATTCAGGCTTTGCCACGCCTTCACCGCGTCACGTCGACGCCCTGCATCGACATTGACTTCGGCGCCAGGCCTCATCTCTTTAAATAAATTATTTTTGCGTAAAGCAATTATGCAAGGATTTTATGTATATTTATACTATTATTTTTTGGACCGCACTATTTTATGTGTGTAGGTAATCGACTTCGACTGCGTCACGCGGTCACTTCGGCAAGCCGACGTCGTCGTCCCAATCGGCATAAATCGGCTCGCATGATCACCTTGTTGGTCGAATTGCCATACCGACATGTTCGGTTGCCTCAGGGACTTCGGCATCATGAGAGGGTTCTACCTCGTCGAGTGTTCGGCGCACGGGCCATATTCCTTTAATTATTCACTTTGCATAAATCATTTATTATGCTACATTTTTTAATTTATTATTATTACTATTATCTCCTTCTTGCACTATTTTCTGTGCACAGGCAAATTATCCGGGTTGGGCAGCGCTGTCACCTCGGCGTACTGACGTACCACGTCACCTCGGCTGGACCGGGGGCTTCATCATCACTTCATTAACCCACGCCGGGAACTTCGGCATCGTACTGCCAGCCTGCTCCGTCGCCTCGGACGGACTGGGGGTTCCATCTCGCCATATTGGTCGTGTTATGTCGCCATTTCGGAGTGTCGAGCTCTTCACTCCGCCACCTCGGGACCGGCTTAGGTGCTGGGAGCTTGTCCCGCCGTAAGCTCGGACCGCGTCATCGATGCCGAACACATTAACCAGCTAAGTTGCTTTCATGCTCAAAGTTTTAAATTTTTAAATTGTGTTCGGTTCGACCATGCTCACATACTTTGTTCGTTAAAATAAACTCCCTTTGCCCATGTTAACTGGGGGCTCTTAAACTTTATATGAGGCGTTTTATAGTAAATGTGTTTTCTTCTTGGTCGTTGCAAAGTCTTTTTCTATCGCTCCTTTTTCGACGCGAGTGTGTGGTCAATAGCCATAGGCTGGCCCGCTTGAAGTCTTGAGATAGGATGCGTCATGTTAAAGCACCACAGAAGCACAATCTTTTTTCTAAGACCAATTTTCGGATTGGCACCGAACACTTGATCTAGTTCGGACGTCAAGTTTTTACTGCAGTTTTTTGGTTTTCCAAGCCTATGGCACTTTTAAACATTTGTGTGTTTCCAGCATAAGTCTCGCAGTGCAACGCCGGACACCTTTAGAGATTCGGCAAAAACATTCTCGGGTATTGCTATATATATGCATCGGTTTCGAATTGTGTCTTCGGTCAATAGTTGGGTTGCCCGGCTCCTGTGCTTGCCTCCTACGTTCCGCTTTGTTCGGCTAGGTGTGCAAAGGGAGAACCATTGCGATTGTGCTTCCAGCTCGCATGGTTAAGCACCTCAACGGAGAAAGCCGAAAACTGACTGTCACAATAAGCGTAAACCGGTCAGCGATCCGATGACTATGTTAAATGATGGGCCGTTCATAACATTGGCCGAAGTGTTTACGGCTTGACCTCGGCAGTCGCTGAACACTAACCGGTGGCTCGTAGCTAGCTTCCCCAGTTTAAAGCTCCTATGACTAAATGAAAGTTATAAAGCCCGCATATCTGATTGCCTCGTTTCCGCTAACACAACCGCCTTCGGGCACCGAGACGTCAGCTAAGGGTTGTCTTGTTATTGCGGAAACACCCTAGATAGTCTCTACAAAGGGGTAGAAGCCGACGATGGGCCACTTTCAACTGATAAACGGGCGCAATGGAGTCAAAATAAGTATATATCATCAGCGTTTGTAGTCATTATACGCGTTGCCTTCCGTAATTATCGTTATATAAAGCCATAAATATGCATCAATTTGACTTAAGATTTTGGCCAAGCTGGGTTGCCTGGCTCCTGTGCTTACCCCTACGTTCCCGATTGTTCGGCTAGGCGGTAAAGGGAGCACCTCTGTGATTGTTACTACCGGGTCATCCGAGTTAGTACCTCAGACTGGGTGAAGCCGAAAGCTAGCGATCTTAAAAGATATAATTGGTCGGCAACGATGGAAGTGAAATTTAGGTTGGCTATAGACCACATAGTTTGGGAACTTTCCCCAAACTAAATCCTCAATATTTTCCACCCACATTGATCGGAGGTGAGGTTTCATGATCATGATCAGCATGACAACCAAAAGAAAGGAACCGATAGCGGGACTATTTTCCTTGGAAGATGTTTCTTACATTAAAAAGTAATATAACATATCTCTCCGCGTACCTTTGTTTATAAAATCATATGACCGGATTGCCTTGTTTGTTGTAAATCTTTGCTCTTATAAAGGCTTTATAAAGAAGGACAAACACTCCCCGGCTGCTGGCCAGGGAGGTTTAAGCCGATGGTCGATCAACAAAATTTTATACAATGCGGATCTGAGCATTAATGATGTAAAATACTTGGATACATAGGATCATAAATTGCGAGTAAAGTCGATTTATTGCAGCTCATCTTTTAAAGACCAAGGGGCACAATCTCGCTGAGACAACCAAGCAACTTACATAAAGCTCTCCTAAATCCCAAGTGGCATCGATTTCCTATCTATTAAGCCCCTTGGGGCCAACTTTGGCGAGCCCAGCTTTCGCTGGCTCTAGCTCCTTTAAGAGAACTTTATTCTCTTTTCGAGAAGTTTGTGTTAAACACAACAAATTTTTTCTGTCAAACTGACATCGATCCTTAATTCGGCCACACATGCCCACATTAAGGCTCGGGGGCTACTGGGGTTTGCGCTCATTATTTATAAATATTAAAGGGGCACATCGATCCCCTGATCTGGTGTTGCCACCCGACCAGTGGCTCGGGGGCTATTGCATTGCCTATTCAATGCAGAAAATTCAAAGTGTTCGGCATAACCGAACTATGGACAAGCGCGTCTTCTGACGACAATAAGTACCATATGGGACTTATCCGGCATCAAGCTGATATATCACGGCGACTTCTCACGACCCTCTCTCAGGGGCCCGTCCGCCGATCACTATTACCTCTAATATATTACACTGTGTTTCTATTCCTATGTATGCTGCCGAGCTAGGAGTTGATCCTCAGGCAGATTTCACGACCTGAGTCTCAGAAGCTACTAGGATCAACGGTTTCATATTTTCCTTCAGGTGCATCTCGGATTTTAGGCCGACAGACACCTTGAGGGCTACTGGCAATACATCTTGTCAGCAAATAAATTTATACGGATCAGAAATAAAATCCTCAAACAATCAGCCCATGACCGAGGTGCTGAGCCACCTCGGAAGCAGTTCGGCATATAACTTGGATGCTAGTGGCTGGCTCCTTAGAGGGCATTTCCGGCATTAAGCTCGGCTAAAACTTTTTGAACCAATGTGATCTATGGCACCTCGGATATAGTTCGGCGTTGGAGCTTGGACATAATCCGGCGTTGGAGCTGGGACATAGTCCGGCGTTGGAGATTGGATACAGTCCGGCGTTGGAGCTTGGATACAGTCCGGCGTTGGAGCTTGGATGCAATCCAGCATTGGAGCTCGGACGCAAGAGGGCACTGCCGCACGGGAAGCACTTCAAACTCGAGGTGCGGCATAAAAATAACAAGGCATTGATAAAGGCCGAAGACTTAAAGGGCTCCTCGAATACCCTGCGTGTGGAATCTTCAGATTTAGCTCGGCAACCCTCCAGATAGAAGATGGGAAGATTTATTGAACCAGTTTTCAAGACCGACGACCGAAGACGAAGAACAGTCTGGAAGAACTGAGGAGCGTCCCCAACTTGAAGACCGGTTCAGGGGGCTACTGACGGTGTCCTGGATTATGGGGTACTCACCACGTCGTCTCCCGATCAGTTGGATTGGGCCGTGTACCCCCATGGCTATGGGCTAGTTCGGACAGCCGATGTATACATAAGGAAGATTCCACAAGACTTGGTGATCAAGACAAGGACTCCTCCCCACCGGCGTATTCGACTAGGACTCTTGTTATCCTAGGCCTCTGGTACATTATATAAGCCGAGGCTAGGCTAGTCGATAGGGATAATGCTAGATCATTATGACATTAATCATAATCATACAGGCTAGACATCTAGGGTTTAGCCATTATGATCTCGAGGTAGATCAACTCTTGTAACCCCATATCCATCCAAGATAAACAAGCAGGAAGTAGGGTGTTACCTCCATTAAGAGGGCCCGAACCTGGGTAAACATCGTGTCCCTGTCTCATGTTACCTTCGATTCTCAGACGCACAGTTCGGAACCCCCTACCCGAGATCCGCGGGTTTTGACACCGACAGTTGACCCGGACAGGAAATACTTCGTCGCTGCTGCACATCCATGCCATTTGGCACTAGGTGTCGTCCATAGATCGCATCTCCAGAGCAACATCAGCAAACACCGGATCGAGTCTGATCTGTGTTGCCCCAAGGTGCGGCTGCTAGGACCTCGAGTACCATTCCAACAAGAGGCGCCACACACCACCATCCGAGCATCACCGCACTGTCACATCCGGGTCATGCCCTTGATCCAGCCATCGCCGTACCCTCGATGCAGTTCAAGGATGCCCCGCCGCCGGAAGCCGCCGCTCGTGCCGCACGAACCGACGCAAGAGGGTGCCCCGCCACCCCTGTGGCCATGTTGCACACGGGCTTCGTCCAGCAGCGACGCGGAAAGAATAGGATGGAGGAAGGGCAACGGGGCTAGGGTTTGGTGGTGGTCTACAATCGATTTCTTAACCGACTCAGTTCCTTGGTATACTCCCTCTAGAGAGTGTTCCAGGTTTCCTCGTTGCTTGTCATCGTGTGAGTGGAAGAGAAGAGTGCCCGTCCAGTGCGCCGATGGAATACATGCCTTGTCCGGCAAGCTGCTGTTGCAGCAGCGCAACGCAGGTAGGCAACACGCAGGGAACGTGCAAGACGGCATGACTCATCCAACCTCCCACGTCGCCGTGACTTTTCTATGTATTTAACAAACTGCAAAGCACACATAGAAAATGCATAATCGTGCTGACCGGAGAAGAGAAACTATGGATTCTAGAACGCGCCGCACCATCGAGTCCCTCTCCGTCTCCGTGTGACCTGACCACCACACTGGATTGTTGTAATGTTCTCTCGTCGTGAACATGGGAGGGGACATATGCACTCTATATGGGAAAAAAATTAGTAATTCAACAAAAAGTCAAAAATTCCTGAAAATATTTTTGAAATAAACTTGACCTTCTATTATACTCATGAGAAATAAAATCCACCAAAAAAATATCCTTTTGACTTCTTTTAAAAAAAACAAATTTTTGGCTAAAATAGTATAAATTTTGTCTTTTTTGCTGTGAGGTCAACTTTTGTTTTTTTTTCGTCGACATTTATATATCAGTGCAAAAGTAAGTCAAGTGTTTTGTCAAAATAGTTCTTACCTATTTTGACTTTTTATTAAAATATTAAAAAATCCTCATATAAGGTGCATATACAACCAGGAACCAAAGTGTATTTCCCCTTGGAGATGCTGCTATCTCGTACTGTAATCCAAACGTCCCGTTCTGGCCACGGATTTTTATACACTAGCAGAAGGAATCTCGTCGTCGTCGTACTCATACGGAGTGCTCCTACAAAACGAAATACTAGCTGACAAGGCGCCACACCGCCGGAGCCGACCAGTCACCAACCGCGCCACACCACGACCACGACCTCTCTCGCCATGGATCCCGAGACGGAGCACGCGGGCACGGCCGAGCCCGGCGCGGCGGCGTGGTGCGCCCGCGCGGTGTGCGGCACAGAGTACAGCTGGTGCCGCGCCGTGCCGGGCGGCACCGGCACCACGCTCCTCGCGCTCCGCCTCACTCGCGGCGGCGGCGCGGCGGCCCAGGCGGCCGTCCGCTCCCTCCAGAGCGCGCACCCCGTCCTCCGCGCCCACATCCGCGCGGCCTCCACCTCCAGCCCCACCCTCGCCTTCCCCTCACCCGCCCCGGAGCTCGCCCTCGCGCCCCAGCCGTCCGCGCTCGCCTTCGACTCCCTCCTCGAGCGCGAGCTCAACAGCAACCCATGGGCGTCCGAGCCCGGGCCCGACGGGGCCCCGGTGCTCTTCGCCGCGCTCTACGAGCTGCCGCCGCCCGCGGGCGGCGCGGCGCTGTTCGTCCGGATCCACACGGCCGCGTGCGACCGCGCGGCGTCGGCGGCGCTGCTGAGGGAGCTCCTGGCGCATCTGGGCGGCGCGGGCGACCCGGAGGAGGAGGAGGCGGCGGCGGTGGAGGCGGGGCTGGAGGACCGGATACCGCAGAAGGACGCGTGGAAGCCGTTCTGGGCGCGTGGGGTGGACATGGTGGGCTACTCCATCAACGGGCTGCGCACGTCGACGCTGCCGTTCGAGGAGACTGGCACGGCGAGGTCGACGCAGATGGTGCGCCTCGGGTTCGGCCGCGAGGAGACGACGCGCCTGCTCGATGTGAGTTCGCTTCAGATCACTGATAGATGTCACTCCTACATTTGATCTGCACATACCGATTAGTAGACTACTGATAGTTCGCACATTGTCATCTAGGCGTGCAAGGAGAACGGGGTGAAGCTTTGTTCGGCCATGGCTGGCGCGACGCTGCTAGCTGCACGGCAGTCGAAGAAGCTAGAGAGTGGCCAGCAGGAGACGTACTCAGTGGCTACCCTGATCAACTGCCGCCAGTTTCTTGAGCCAGCTTTGGACGATCACAACGTTGGTTAGTCCTTGAAGCAAAGCAATTTAAGAAAGTACTATCATACAGCAATGCCAAGACAGCTTGACACTGTTGTTAATCGTTGCAGGGTTCTTCTACTCTGCCATCACCAACACCCACAAGATACACGGGGAGGAGGGGCTATGGGCGCTGGCCAAGAGGTGCCACGATTCCTACATCACCGCCAAGAACAGCAAGAAGCACCTCACCGACACCGCCGACCTCAACTTCCTCATGTGCCGGGCCATCGAGAACCCGCAGCTGACCACGGCCTCCGCTCTCCGGACGGCGCTCGTCTCCGTGTTCGAGGAGCCGGCCACCTACGACGACCTGTCCGACCTGCAGAGCAAGGCCGGCGTGGAGGAGTACGTCGGCTGCGCCACCGTGCACGGCATCGGCCCGTCGATCGGCGTGTTCGACTCTGTCAGGGACGGGCAGCTGGACTGCGCGTGCATGTACCCTTCTCCTCTGCATTCCAGGAAGCAGATCCAGGAGATGTTCGACAAGGTGAAGCGGATTTTGGGCGAAGGGTGCAACGCGGGCGATGAGAAACTATGAAGATTGTACGTAGGGACTTTGTGGATACGTACTGAGTAGATTCGAAGAATGTCGTTCCTTTCGGTAAATGATAAAACTTGGGACCCCGTTTGGTCTGTCACGCCATTGGTGTTGCACTTTCAGGTGGGACTGTAATGTACAAAGCAGAAAATCTACCGTGCACGGGAGCTTCCGTGCCTGCGTCGGCCGTTCGCTAATGCATCATGATCCGAGTTTTGCTGAAGCTTTTTCCCGTTGTTTATTGAGTGCTACACTGAAAAATGTCAATACACCACAATACAAAGCGATGATGTGTCAGATTGTCCTATAGCAGTTGTTCTTGCATGCTTACTTGTGTTAGCCTTTTACATAAAGGTGGGAGAAAGTGCTGAGATAGTACATTGCATGAATAGCTATTTGCTCTCTCTCTCTCCCACTATAAACTTGCTTTTTTTGTGAAATGTTAAATGACTCATAACTTGTGAATCAAACATTTGTTTTTTTATTGTTTTTTTACATATTTGAACTCCTGGCACCAAAACCTTTAAAATAAGACAAATCTCTGATATATATCAAACACGTTTAAATTTATAAACTTGAACGTTTCACACCTATTTCACTAGAAACCTATTTAACCCAAATACAAAACTGAAATGTCAACTTGTGAACCTAATTATTTAAAGTTGTGTACTAATTTTTTTAAAGAGTGAAATAAGTTATTTAAAAAATGTGCAATTGAAATATATGTGATTTTTGTGAAACAAACCAGTGAAAAGTGAAATGTAGGTTCTCAAAGTGTAAAATAATATGAAACTGAAATGTCAACTTGTGGAACTGATTATTTAGAAATGTGTAACAGTTTATTTCAAAAGAGTGAAATATGTCTGGAAACATTAATTGAAATAGATGTGGTACTGAAACTGGTCTGGAAACTGCAATGGATGCGGTCTGGAAATTCCAATTTCAAATTTCACATTATATATACTAGTTACATTCCAATTTCATATTTCAATCTCACATTAATTGAAATGGATGTGTTACTGAAACTGGTCTGGATATTGAAATGGATGCGGTCTGAAAGTTTCAATTTCATATTTGATATTTCAGTGTCACATTATATATAGTAGTTGCACTCCAATTTCACATTTCAATCTCAACTTAACTGTAATCGATGTGGTATTGAAATTGTTCTGAAAATTGAAATGAATGTGGTATGAAAATTTCAATTTCATATTTCAATATCACATTATATATACTAGTTGCATTCCAATTTCATATTTCAATCTCACATTAATTGTGAAATATCTTTTTTAGTTGAGTGAAATATGTTCTTTGGAATCGGTGAAATAAAATTACTTGAAATGAATTCAATATTGGTCTTATTTTAAAATTCTTGATGCGAACTATTCAGATATATAAAAATACCAGCAATTGGATTCATGGTTCAGAAGATACCACTCTCCAAAAAATATCATTATGTATGTATTAGTTGGTGGGAGAGACAAATAGGTGTGAACTACTATTCAAACTAGATGATACCCCGCTGTCGGTGTCAAAACCGGCGGATCTCGGGTAGGGGGGCCCAAGCTGTGAGTCTAAGGATCAATGGTAACAAGGGACAGTGGGACACGATGTTTACCCATGTTCGGGCCCTCTTGATGGAGGTAAAACCCTACGTCCTGCTTGATTGTATTCGATGAGTATAGGGGTTACAAGAGTTGATCTACCTCGAGATCGTAATGGCTAAACCCTAGCTGTCTAGCCTATGATTATTCTGATAGCATCTACGGACTAAACCCTCCGGTTTATATACACACCGGAGGGGCCTAGGGTTGTACAAAGTTGGTTTGCGGAAGAAGGAAATAGTATATCTGGACACCAAACTTGCCATCCACGCGTATAGGAGTTCTACCCGGACACGAGGGGTTGTTTTCTGCTTCATCTTCATGGCCCATCAGTCCGGCCCATATTGAGTAAACCGGACACCCGAGGACCCCCTAATCCAGGACTCCCTCAGTAGCCCCCGAACTTGCCTTCAATGACGACGTAGTATCCAGCTTATGTCTTCGGCTTTGCAAGGCGGGTTCTTCATCATACTCCGGATTGACGACAGTCCGGTTTCGACCTCCATGTTCTACCTTTACGACTTCTTGTCGTCGCCTCGATTTCCACACGCCGGGCGAATGTGAACGGTCCATGATTTTTTACAAATAAACCCCTTATCCAGCAAGGGTGGCATCTATATAAGGAGGCTAGATCTCCCAATGCCATCCTATATCTCGCAAAGAGCATCAGGGCAAACCACGAAAAAACTTCAAAGCATGGCAAGCGCTCCTGGCTCTTCCTCGCGCCCTCATGGCCCTCAAGCGGGTGATTGGCGAAGCTGCTCGGTGTCTCACCTCCAGCTGACTCGACTTCAGACGCAGGGATATCTCCCTCCCGTAGATCTGGTCTTCGTGCGGGCGGGATTGGCCTCGATTGGCAATGATGAGCTAGCAGAGAATTTTCCCAACCCCAACAAGGAGGACAAAGAAGAATTCATTAGTTTAAATTGTCGGAAAGCTTTTTCCATGTCCAACCCTATCGAATGGGTAAGCCTCTTGATTATCAGCATTGTTCTTCCTCATTATCGAGGTGTCTAATCAAATTAGTCTGGTTGTCTTGAAACAGTCATGGAGGAAGGTGGTCGGAAAGATTCATTGCCCCTCCCCCCAACCAGAGGACTATGCTCGCAACAAGGACCCCGGTTTCCACGAGGATCCGGGCATATTTATAGAACTTGATGATGGAGTTTTTTTATCAAGCGAGTTTTGACGGCTCGGAAGTGGCTATTATGGCCGACTACCCCGACCTATTCCCTTTCTCCAAGGTAAGTACTCGGAGTCATCCTCAAAAAAGGAGCCCCCACTTGTGTCACACTAAATCGTGCTTCATAGGATCGGCGCTCAGCAAGCCATACTCCATCGAGGGCGGCCTCTCGGAGGGTAGCATCTATGCAGGGTGAGCCTTCAAAACGAAAGGAAACCGGGAGCGCCGTCGAGCCCCCTCCTTCATCAAAGAGGTATAACTCTCAATATGTGCCTAGGCATAATACTAGTTTGTCATATTTCTCTTTCCGTCTTAACTCAGGAGGAGCACACGATGAACCGTGTCTAAATCCCAGTTAGCCGAGCATCAGCTAATCCGGCAGCGGACTCATCAACCAGGACAAGAGTCAATGCGGATGCCGCGCCAACTCGTCCACCTCATGAGGATTCGGATGACGTATCCGTCACAAATTCTGAAGTGGAGAGCGCGATGAATCATCGACGACTGAAAGAGACCATGCGTGCTCCAGCTTTCACTGAGCAGGAATTCAATACTCTCAGCTCCGTGGATGCCTATATTCGGGCCGCCCGAGACGGACTTGCAGGAGTCGCTCACCTATTTTCCAAGGATATGCAGGTAAGAGTTTGTGTAAATTTAATAGACATATGCCAGTAGCCCCCGAGACTTGAAGCGGTTAGACAAACCGATTTAAGGATCGTTATGACCAAATGTTCTTAAAGAGAAGAACAACGCGCTGTCTCAGGAGGTTCAAATGAACCGGACAAAGCTAAATGCCGCCACCACAGAGCTAGAGGAAATGAAGAAAAGCACGATGACCAGTGATCGAAAGAACAAACTGGAGGAGGAAAAGGATAAGCAAGCCGAAGAGATAAAGATCTTGAAGGCTCAATTATCGGCCGCACAATAAGAGAATAAAATTTGAAAGGCGGCATATTCGGTATGACCTTTGAACCATCCCAGGGACTCATAGCATCTGGTGATTCGGAGTATTACAATGTTTTTCTTGCAGGTTTGTTAACCGGACGTCCTGAAGAAGAAGTATCCGGATTCTGAGGAGATGTTTTAAAAGAGGTGTTCGTGGTGCATGAGCGGGCCCGGAAGGCCATGGGAAGTATGGCCAAAGCCTTATGGCCATCTGATGCCCCTCCGGAAAGTATGGAGGGGTTGGCGAACCTGTTCAAAGGTGCCCGGCGCCGTTTTGAGCTATGGAAGGCGTCAGCATGCCGGGAAGGTGCACAAGAGGCATGGGCGATGGTGAAGATACGCTACACCAGGCTCGATCCGAATCGTATGGCCCGAGTTGGACCTCGGGGACTGGACGGAAAAGAGATTCCCGTGAACTTGGTATATGACCAAGTGATGATAGTTGCGAAGTATTCGCAAGAAGACTGTAGTTTAGACAGTCTTATAGATAACATAGATAAAGAGTAGGCGTTCGATTCAATGATAAATGTACTTTATCATCGAACTTATCTCCAACCGAACTTGTCAATATTTGTCATCGCAGGCCTTCGGCTTCGACCTCCAAACCAAGAAGTTGGAGTGTTTCCGGATACCATGTTGGAATGTGAGTAACATTCATTATGTCCGGAAACCAGGCAATCCGGTCATATTGCTCAAACAGACAAAATTTGTTCGAGAGTTATGTTATATTACTATTTAACGTAAGAAACATCTTCCAGGGAAAATAGTTCCGTTAAGGGTTCCTTTCCTTGGGTCGGAATGCTTAATTACGCGTGCCTAGGCTTTGATCCAAAAAGATAGGGGCGTCCCTGTTGTTTATAATGTCGTTGAGTGGTACTTCAGATGCCACTGTGATCGAACACTATTGAAAATAGTGTCGGAGTTTTCGGGATACCATAAAGACCGCGTAAGCTATCTTTTGGTAGTGAGGGTATCGGGATTTGCATGGTGTAAGGACCTCCGTACGTAATAGACTGGCTTTTGGATGGGGAATTTATGCCCCTCTTCCCCTTGCTCGACGACAAGTACGGCGCTCACTACCTGGTGAGTTGTGGAGATATGAAGCAACATAGGCTCGCCAACACTTGGGGCGGCTAGGATTGGATTGCCTGCTAATAAGGTTTTTATTTCTTCCAATCCGGCTGTTGCTGCTTCCATCCATTCAAAGTTGTCGGTTCGTCTGAGCAGTCTATAAAGTGGTAATGCTTTTTCTCCTAACCTGGAGATGAAGCGGCTCAAAGCCGCCTTGCACCCTGCTAGTTTTTGGACCTTCTTTAAGTCTGTTGGCGTAGCCAATTGCGACAAGGCTCGGATTTTAGCAGGGTTTGCTTCAATTCCTCTATGGGAGACGATGAACCCCAATAGCTTTCCGGCTGGAACGCCGAAGACACATTTTTCCGTATTGAGCCGTATGTCGTATGTTCGGAGGTTATCAAATGTGAGGCAGAGATCATCCACCAATGATTCGACGTGTTTAGTCTTGATGACTACGTCGTCCACATATGCTTCAACTGTCTTGCCAATTTGGTTTTCCAAGCATGTTTGAATCATGCGTTGGTAAGTGGCACCAGTGTTTTTAAGCCCAAAAGGCATAGTATTGAAACAGAAAGGTCCGTACGAGGTGATGAACGCCATTGCGGCCTGATCGGACTCCTTCATTTTAATCTGATGGTATCCGGAGTAAGCGTCGATGAAACACAATGAGTCGTGTCCCGCAGTCGCATCAATGATGTGGTCAATGCGGGGCAACGGGAAAGGGTCTTTAGGGCAAGCCTTATTGAGGTCTTTGAAATCGACACAAAGGCACCAAGATTTATCCTTTTTCGGTACCATGAACAGGTTGGCTAGCCAATCCGGGTGTTTGATTTCTCTGATGAACCCGGCCTCGACTAGTTTGGCTAGCTCCTCCCCCACAGCTTGTCGTTTGGGTTTGGAAAATCGCTGCAACATTTGCTTGACTGGTTTGAACCCTTTGTTTATGTTAAGGCTGTGTTCGGCCAGTCTGCGTGGGATTCCGGGCATGACCGAAGCGTGCCAGGCAAAGATATCCCAATTTTCTCGTAGGAACGCGCGTAAGGCAGCGTCCACCGTCGGATCTAGTTGTGCTCCGATGGATGCTGTTTTGTTAGGATCCGTCGGGTGCACTTGAAATTTGACTATTTCATCTGATGGCTTGAAAGAGGTGGATTTAGGTCTCTTATCGAGAATTACATCATCCTTGTCCACCGTGGATCGCAGGGTGGTTAGTTCTTCGGCCGCGAAGGCTTCGGATAGTGCCCCTAGGGCCAAGGATGCAGTTTTGTTTTCGGCGCAGAGTGCTTTATCTGGATCACTCGTAACTGTGATTATTCCATTGGGCCCTGGCATTTTAAGCTTCATGTACCCATAATGGGGTACGTCTTGGAAGCGTGAGAAAGCGCCCCGCCCTAGAAGGGCGTCATATCCGCTATTGAAGGGAACAATGTGAAAGAGCAACTCCTCCAACCTGTAATTTTCAGGCGTGCCGAATACCACGTCAAGTTTAATTCTCCCTGAACATCGTGCTTCTCGACTGGGGATGATGCCTCGAAAGGTGGTGCTGCTTTGCTCGATGCGTGTTCTATCAATCTGCATTTTGTCGAGCGTGTCCTCGTAGATGAGGTTAAGTCCACTGCCGCCGTCCACGAGCACATTGGTAAGCCGAAAGTCGTCCACAATGGGGTTTAGTACTAGGGCGGCGGGTGCTCGGACTGATCGGGCCCTTGGTTCGTCCTTAGCGGTGAAGGTTATCACCACGTCGTTCCATGGGCTCACTTCGGTTACTTGGTGGATTTTGGCGAGGTCACGAAATGCCCTCTTACGCCGATTATTTGCAGAGAAAGTCTCGAAGACCGTAAGGACATTAAAATCATCATCCTCCGGAGAATGCTTCTCTGGAGTGGTGGTGGTGAGGATGGCGTCACCACTTTTAGCTACCTGCCGGAGTACCCAGCATGCTCGAAGGCTATGAGTTGAGTCAGTATCCGGCGTCGCATGTATCGGCCAGGGTTTGTCTAGGAGTTCGTCAAGAACTGTCGGAGTAAATGGCCACGGGTAGCCTAACCGACTCCCCCTGGCTCTTTGAAAAATTATCAGGCCGATCGGGCCTTCAAGCATCCAAAACACAAGGCCGCCTTGCCCTGGTCGGCTATCTCACAGGCCGACTACCGGAAGGCGACCCGACCTCAAAAACCTTCCCGAAGATGACCATAAGATGGCCGACTCCCAGAAGCCGGCCACAAGAAGACCGACTCCCAGAAGCCGGCCGCAAGAAGACCGACTCCCGGAAGCCGGCCAAGACTGCACCCTCAAGGGCTGCACCCACATAACGGTGATGAGACGGGGCGTGGCCACAGTACAGCACGCATGGCCACAGTGCGTCATACGGGTCAGCCATCCCCCGTCCGGCGCGGCACTGTTGCCATGTTGACCGTGACGCCACCCACGACAGGCGCCAGTACGGCCCGCGGGCGGCGGGCCCCTTCAGCCAGAGAGACGCTCGGAGGCGGCTAGGCCTCCCCTAGTCGGCCTGGGGCATAGCCGGCTCCCAATAGCCGGCTACCTCCCTCCCTCGAAGTATGTGCATCATTAAGGAGACAAGACGAGGTAAGGCTACGGTGAGAGCCCGCCAGGCGGCGGCACTGTAGCCATGCTTACCTCGACAAAGCCCTCATCATTAGGGGCGAGGCAACAGTAACCAGCCACCGACAAGACCTCCAGGCGGTGGGGCCGGCCTGTCGACCAAGAGGCCGGCAGTCGGCGGGCCCCAACGGCCGGCGGAGAAGCTGGCTAACACAGACACTGACGGCTGGGACCCGCGCCTAGCCAGATTACCATTGTATCCCTGGGGGTAGGCCTATATAAACCCCCCAGGGTACCCATGCAAAGGGTTGATCTCTGAGATAGTTTTACACACCACGTAGAGAGAAGAGGAGAGCTAGCCTTGCCTTTCTTCCTCCTCTAGCCAAACAGCTCAAGGAGCACTTGTAGCTACTTGTGTTGATCTAGTGATCATGCGGAGACCCCGTAGAGCAGGATTAGGGGTGTTATCTCCACGGAGAGCCCTGAACCTGGGTAAGATCCGCCGGCGTGCATGTCTTCGCCTTATCCCGTTTCCAGGCACCGGCGATGTCTTACTGGCTCCCACAATGATAAGCCACCCGTTGGCATATGTCGCACCTACCACCCGACATTTGGCGCCCACCGTGGGGCCAGGTGCATCGTCGTCCGGAGACCTGTTCTGGACGGGAACCCTTTTCCTCCCCCGCGAGCGTAGCCAGCCCGCTACACCCGATGGCGCTTGCCCCGACGCGCTGCAAGGCGTCGACGACGCCTGCGCGGTGAGCTGCCTCGCCGATCTTCTTGGCGAGGCTCGCATCTCCGACGAGCCTGCGTCCGACGCGGGCACAGACTGCCCCGATAGCTTCCTCGTCAGCCTCCTCGACCAGCTTCACGTCTCCAGCGAGCTTGCTGTGGACTTGGAGTCGGTCGGCTCCACCGACCCGATGCTGGTCGACTCCGACACGGCCTCGCTTGACGCCTTCCCCACCAACGTGGTGATCATCGACGACCCTCTCCCTCGAGCCGACAGTGGCAGCAGCGCTGTCACTGAGGTGCTGGTCATCAGCCACGGCACCGTCTCAGGCGAGAACGCCCACGACGCCCTACAAGCGGCGCTGCATGACTTGCCCGTCCCCATCCCGGCCGACGCCGACGCCGAGACACTAGAGGCACACCGCCTCGCCCTCGTCGTGGAAGGCCAGAAGATAGCATCCATGAGACGCCTCACTGAGGCTCACCAGCGCGAAGTCGACCGCGCCGCCTTCGGTACGCTGCCTCCCGGCGGGCCGAGCCGAGCCGACATCGTCAGGAAGCGCGGCGCGGCCATCGCCAGCAGGCTGGGGGCAGACCGCCCAGTCTACGCCACGCCACTCGAGAACCTGCGTGCCGCTCAGGCGGCCGTAGACGAGCTGAACGGGCTGGGGGGCGACGAGCTCCCCTACATGACTAGGCGCATCCAGCAGCTAATCGACGCAGCCGCAGAGCGGCATGAAGCCGGCGCCCGCGCTGAAAGTCCTCCCCCACGCCGAGAGCACGGCGCGACATCCCGGACGCCGACTGCAAGTGGCGTCCGCGCAAGAAAAGACAAGGAGACGGCTGCTAGCCGCAGTCAGACTCGGCTCACCATTGAGCGCGACGCAGAAGGCTGCCCCCGGGCTGTGGAACGACAAGGCAATCCGCCTCCTCCCCCGCCTCGTGGGGAGAGATATCCCACCCCACCGCCTATCTCGCATCCGACTCTCGGCGGCCGACTAGGCCACCGCGAAGGAGTCGGCGAGAATGACGCCCGCCACCGGATCGACCGCCTAGCGTGATCCCTGGCGCTAGAAGAAGAAGATGATGTCGGCCCGCCTTGCTTTGGTCCCCGCATCCGCGACAAGCCCTTCCCCAAAGGGTTCTCACTCCCAAGAGACACGCCAAAATACAACGGCTCCGTGAAGCCGGAAGACTGGTTGATCGACTACTCCACCGCAGTCAGCATAGCAAACGGCAACAGTCGCGTTGCCGTGAAGTACGTCCCGCTAATGCTTCAAGGCACGGCACGCACCTGGTTGAACAGCCTCAAGCCCTACAGCGTCAACAGCTGGCTAGACTTCACGGAAGTCTTCATCCGCAACTTCACCAGCACATACAAGCGGCCTCCCAAGCCCCGCCAGCTTTCCTTGTGCGTCCAAGGGCCCAGCGAATCAACTCGCGACTACCTCACGCGTTGGGCCGAGCTCCGCAACTCCTGCGAGGGGGTGCACGAGGTTCAAGCCATAGAGTACTTCACCGCCGGGTGCCGAGAGGGCACCCTCCTCAAGCACCGACTCCTCTGCGACGAGCCGACTACCCTCGACGAGCTGCTGATCATAGCAGACAAGTACGCCACGGCCGACTCTTCGATGAAGACCGAGCTTCGAGTGGACGGCTCTGGAAAGGTGCTCGCTCCGGCTCCCAAGACGCCGGCTGGTGACTCCAATCGACGCCCTTACCAGAACGACAACAAGCGCAAGGCCCCTATGCCACCTTCCACCAGTCGGCAAGTAGCCACCGTCAAAGACGAACAGCCCGAAGAGCGGCCCGCGCCCAAGAAGCAGAAGGGCGGCAGGCCGGCTTGGCAGCCGGCTTTCTCCTACGAGCAAACCCTTGATGCCCCCTGCAAGTTTCACAGCAGCGCGAAGCCGTCCAACCACACGACCCGGAAGTGCCATTGGCTCACGCAGATCTCCAAGGGCGAGGGGCTGCTGCCGGCTCCACCTGCTAGCCCGCCGCCTCCAGCCCCTCAGCAGCCGGCTGTTCGACCAGCAGTCGGAGCCATTCAAGATGAGTTCCCAGATGAGCACGCCGCCTACATCGTCTTCACAAGCCAAATTGAAGACAAGCGCAGTCGGCGCCGACAGCACCAAGAAGTCAACGTGGTCGCCTCCAACAACCCCGAGTTTATGCATTGGTCTGAGAAGCCTATCATCTGGAGCCGGGCCGATCACCCAGAGGTGATGCCGTCTCCCGGCTCTTATGCATTGGTGTTCGACGCCACCCTCGCGACAGAGAGGCGAGCTGCCCGTTTCTCCCGTGTGCTGATTGACGGTGGAAGCAGCATCAACATACTGTACCGCGACACCATGGAGAAGTTGAACCTCAAGACGAAGCAACTTATGCCAAGCTGGACTGTGTTCCATGGCATCGTACCCAGTCTGTCCTGTTCCCCAATCGGCAAGATCAAGATGGATGTTCTCTTCGGAGACAAGGATCACTTCCGCCGAGAAGCGATCTGGTTTGAAGTAGTGGATCGAGAGACCCCTTACCACGCATTGCTTGGCCGACCTGCCCTGGCCAAGTTCATGGTTGTGCCCCACTACGCCTACCTCAAGATGAAGATGCCGAGTTCAAAGGGGATCATCACCATAGCCGGAGACTACAAGAAATCCAACGAGTGTGCTGCAGCCAGCAGCCGGCTGGCCAAGTCCCTCGTGATTGCTGGAGAGAAGAAGATGCTGGACCGAGTCGTGGCCATGGCCGGCAAGCAGCCGGCCCTGTCCCCTAACCCCAAGGAATATGATGCTCAAGGCTCCTTCCAGCCGGCCAAGGAAACAAAGAAGATACCTCTGGACCCGGAGAACCCGGAGAGGTTTGCTGTCATTGGTGCAAACCTGGACAGCAAATAGGAAGGCGAGCTCGTCGACTTCCTCCGTGAGAATCGGGACATCTTTGCATGGTCCCCAAAGGACATGCCGGGTGTTCCGAAGGATTTCGCCGAGCACAAGCTACACGTCCGAGCGGACGCAAAACCAGTCAAGCAACCTCTCCGCCGACTGTCGGAGGAGAAGAGAAGGATCGTAGGAGAAGAGATAGCCCGGCTCCTGGCAGCCGGCTTCATTATGGAAGTGTTTTTTCCAGAATGGCTTGCCAACCCGGTCCTGGTGTTGAAGACAAACAATAAATGGCGTATGTGTATAGATTACACCAGCCTCAACAAAGCCTGCCCCAAAGATCCGTTTGCCTTACCACGAATCGATCAAGTGATAGACTCCACAGCCGGATGCGAGATGTTGAGTTTCTTGGATGCTTACTCAAGCTACCACCAGATCAAGTTGGATCCAGCCGACCGCCTGAAGACCGCCTTCATCACACCATTCGGAGCTTTCTGCTACCTGACTATGACATTCGTCTTGAGAAATGCTCGTGCCACTTTTCAGCGTTGCATGCAGAAATGCCTCCTCAAGCAACTCGGCAGAAATGCCCACGTCCGTGTAGACGATATTGTGGTGAAGACGGAGAAGCGCGGCACCCTGCTGGAAGACCTTAGAGAAACATTTGCCAACTTGCGCCGGTTTCAGATCAAGCTCAACCCTGAGAAATGCGTGTTCGGAGTACTAGTCGGCCAGCTTCTAGGCTTTTTGGTCTCCAAACGCGGCATCGAGTGCAACCCAGTGAAGATCAAGGCCATAGAAAGAATGGAGATTCCTACCAAGCTGCGAGACGTTCAGAAGTTTACCGGGTGCCTGGCCTCCCTAAACCGCTTTATCAGCCGGCTAGGAGAGAAGGCTCTCCCCCTGTACCGACTTATGAAGAAGTCCACCCACTTCGAGTGGAATGACCAAGCAGACCAAGCTTTCCACGAGTTGAAGAAGATGCTGACCACACCGCCTGTCCTGGCAGCGCCGACTGAGAAAGAGCCCATGCTCCTTTACATTGCCGCGACTAGCCGAGTGGTCAGTATAGTTATCGTGGTCCAACACCCAGAAGAAGGCCGGGCTCAGTTAGTCCAGAGGCCGGTATATTATTTGAGCGAAGTACTGTCCACCTCGAAGCAAAACTACCCGCACTACCAGAAGATGTGCTATGGAGTGTACTTTGCCGCCAAGAAGTTGAAGGCCTACTTTCAAGAGCATCCCATCACGGTCGTATGCACTGCCCCGCTTGCCGAGATCATAGGCGGCCAGGATGCATCCGGCCGGGTGGCTAAGTGGGCCATTGCGCTGGCTCCTTACATGATCTTCTACCAGCCCCGCACCGCCATCGAGTCCCAAGCATTAGCCGACTTCCTTGTCGACTGGGCCGAGACCCAGTACCTACCGCCGGCTCCCGACTCCACTCATTGGCGGATGCACTTCGATGGATCCAAGATGCGCACCGGCTTGGGAGCCGGCATCGTCCTCACCTCTCCCAAGGGCGACAAACTCAGATACACACTGCAAATTCATTTTGCCGCCTCCAACAATGTGGCCGAGTACGAGGCGCTCATACACGGGCTCCGGCTAGCCAAAGATCTCGGCATACGCCGGATCCTGTGCTATGGCGACTCGGATTTGGTAGTCCAGCAGTCATCCGGCGACTGGGACGCCAAGGACGCAAACATGGCGAGCTATCGATTCCTCATCCAGCAAATCAGCGGATACTTTGAAGGATGCGAGTTCCTCCACGTGCCACGGGCCGACAACGAGCAAGCAGATTCCCTGGCACGGATCGGCTCCACCCGACAAGCTATACCAACCGGTGTCTCTCTCCAACGCCTCCTCAAACCGTCTGTCAAGCTGTCTCCAGAATCAGACTCCATCTTCGTACCGCCTGCCCCTGATGCAGTCGGATCCGACTTGGGGAACCCAGCAGGCGGCTCGGGGACTTCGACAGGCGGCCCGGGGACTGTCGTAGTCGCATCCGGCTCGGGGACTTCAGAACCCGGCCCGGGGACTGCAGCAGATGGCCCGGGGACTGCAGCAGACGTCCCGGGGACTGCAACGACACAACAGGCGGTGGCCGACTCCAACTCTTCACCACCCAACCCACCCACCCGGGTCACGGTAGCCGTATTGACAATAGAATAAATCACAGCTCCATCATGGGCCCAACCCATCCTCAACTTCCTAGTAAACAGAGAGCTGCCGACTGATGAGATCTCGGCAAGGCAAGTTCAACGCCGAGCCGGAGCATACACAATAATAAACAGAGAACTTGTTAAGCGTAGCGTCACTGGAGTCTTCCAGCGCTGCGTTGAGCCAGAGAAGGGCATAGCAATCCTCAAGGATATCCACCAAGGCGAATGCGGCCACCACGCGGCCTCAAGATCACTTGTCGCCAAAGCTTTCCGCCATGGTTTCTTCTAGCCGACTGCTTTGGAAGACGCCAAGGAATTAGTCAAATGCTGCAAAGGGTGCCAAGTCTTCAGCTCCAAGCAACACCTGCCGGCTTTTGCACTCAAGACCATCCCCCTCACCTGGCCCTTTTCCGTCTGGGGGCTGGACATGGTGGGCCCATTCAAGATGGCGCGCGGCAGCATGACACATCTGCTTGTCGCCGTGGACAAATTCACCAAGTGGATTGAAGCAAAGCCAATCAAGAAGCTGAACGGGACGACTGCCATGACATTCATCGCAGATATCACCACCCGGTATGGTATACCACACAGCATCATCACCGACAACGGCACGAATTTTGCCAAGGGAGCACTGGCACGTTTCTGCGCGATACAGGGCATCCGACTGGACTTAGCGTCCGTTGCCCACCCGCAGTCAAACGGCCAGGTCGAGCGAGCAAACGGCCTCATCGTCTCCGGCATCAAGCCCCGACTGGTCGTACCACTGGAGCGTTCGGCCGGCTGCTAGCTCGATGAGCTGCCGGTTGTCCTCTGGAGTCTGCGTACTACCCTGAACAAGTCAACCGGCTTCACTCCTTTCTTCCTTGTATATGGTGCCGAGGCTGTCATCCCAACTGACATCGAGTTCGACTCGCCTCGGGTCACCATGTACACGGAGGCGGAGGCCAAGGAAGCGCGAGAAGACGGTGTCGACCTGCTGGAAGAGGGCCGGCTGTTAGCACTCAGCCAGTCCGCCATCTACCACCAGGGTTTGCGTCGTTACCACAACCGGAAGGTCAAGCCAAGATCCTTCCAAGAAGGCGATCTTGTGCTCCGGCTGATCCAGCGAACAGCCGGCCAGCACAAGCTCTCGGACCCTTGGGAAGGCCCATTCGTCATCAGCAAGGCCCTAGGCAATGACTCCTACTACCTGATCGGCGCACAGAAGCCGAAGGCACGCAAGAGGGATGATTCCGGCAAGGAGTCGGAACGACCATGGAACGCCAATCTCCTCAGAAGATTTTACAGTTAAAAGCAGTATGTACCACGCTACCTTTTGTATTAACTACAAGACAACGGGCCCCCCGAGGCGCACTCGGGGACTACCCTCTTTTATCTATGAATGACGAGTGTCATACCTATGAATGTACTATTACATTTGATTTTTCTGTCCGGCACCGGGTTCGACCAGTCGGCCCGGGGACTTGCCGCCTTGAGTTATATTAAAGTTCTACATGCAGTCAGACAAGTAGTGTGCCAGCACTCGAGCCCTCTCTTATTGAAAGTCGCAGATCGAAGAACCGACTGTCCGACTGGCAAGAGCCAAAGGCAGCAAAGGATGCCCACACGAAAAACGGCTAAGGACTAATGAACCTATATAACACAAGCCGGCCTCCCACCACGCCTACCGGCTGACAGAACAGCCGGCTGGCCGGCTTCCCATTCACTTTGCTACAATCCAACAAAGCTAGAGTACTCGCCCTCCCAACCGGCCAAGCACTTCTCCAGCCACAGACTGCAGAGCAGCTATCCGGCTGGGAAGGCGGCGACCAAGGGAGGGCGGCAAAGGAAACAGCCAAAGGATGAAAAGCAAGAACAATGGGAAGCCAAACACATGCATGATTATATTTACACAAAAGGCCTTCAACAGGCCGGCAGTCAACATAGTTTGAATACACCCCAGTGGGTGGAAATACGCAAACTTAATAAAATATTGTTCGAAGAGCAATAAACAGGAAAGCAAAGGCGGCGGATCAGACTAAGGGCGCAACAGGCGAGCTGGGCTAGTCGGTGGAGACGGCAGTACCGGCTGGAAGAGTGGCCGGCTGGCGAGTCTCGGCTTGATCATCACCGGCTGCAGGCGGCGCGCTCGCACGCGCCTCGTTGCTGGAGACACGATCAAGTTGAGGCTGGCCGGTTGCTCCACCGTCTCGCACGACGTCTTCACCATCCTCTCCCTCCTCCTCTTCGCCCTCGTCGCTGGAGTCGATCTCCTCCGCTGAGTCCTCACCATCCGCTGGGTTCAGCCCGAACCACTCCTCCGGCTAAGCAATGCCGTTATCATCCACCTCAGGAGCAAAGGCGCTGGTGTCGGTGTAGTCGGCGATTGCCGAGGCGCGCTGGATGATATCCGGCCGCACTGCCTCCAACTCCTCGTCGGCCTCCTGCCGCCAGGTGGCCAGCTGGTCCAAGCTCAACTTGGGATACCAGGCTTTGACGAACTCCAGCGCCCGCCTGGCGCCTGACCGAGCTGCAGAAGCCTTCCAGGCCTCAAAGCGGCCAACTGCTACCTCCAGCCAGTTGGCAGTCCGACTGGGGGTACGGGGAATCGCCTCGCCGGGCCCGAGGGCGGCCAGCACTTGCGCCCCAATGCGCTGAAGACGGCGGAGCATGCGGTGAGCCGGCTGGAGGCGGGCTTGGATCGCCAGAAGTTGCTCCTCAAGCGACCGACGAGCATTCGGCGCGATCTCCACACCAGCTTGCCTTCGTGCCTCACGGTGGGCCTCGACGACCTGGTTGGCGGCGGTAGAGTAACCAGGGAAGTACTCTGCACAAGAAAGAAAGGAAGAGAAAAAACACAAAGTCAGAGAATGGACCAAATGGCAAGCGGCAAGCAAGAAACGAAGAAGAAGGCGGCCTACCATCAACCAAGTCTTCGATCTGGCCATAGCCACTGATTAGCGACTGCCTTGCCTCAGCCCAGCTCGCCGCCTCGGTCTCGTACTCGGCCTGGAGGGCGGCCTCGCTGTCCTGCACTTCCTTCAGGGCCGCCTTGTGGCTCTCCTCCTGGTCGGCCAGCCTCTTGACCAAGCGGTCACGCTCCTGAACAAAGGCGTTGAACTCGGCTTCCATGGCGCGAAGGGCGGTCTGGGTCCCACCCAGCTGCTCCCTCAGGCTGGCATTGGCCTCTACAGATATGGCAAAGAAGAAAAAAGCAATAAGAAATAAGTCGCCAGGAAAGATCCGACCCGACTGCTCAGCAGTCAGCCCGAATCTCGGGGACTACACCCAGTGGGTGCGCTGACGCGCCCCCACGTGAGATAAAAGATGAAGCACTTACTCCGGCTCTCAGTTAGATCAGCGGTCTTCTGGGTCAGCTCCCGAGCCTGGGAGTTGAAGGCAGCCGCGCGGAGGTTATGGTAGTCCTGCAAGTCAGACAGAGAAGAGAACAGGAGCAAGATAAGCAATCAAAGTCTACTAAGAAGTTCCAAGCCGCCTGCTCAGCAGCCGACTCGGAACTCGGGGACTACACCCAGTGGGTGCGCTGACGCGCCCCCACGGAAGAAATCAAGATCAAGAAACAGAAAAGCGGGAAGACTCACCCGAATGGCCGCTCGTGTCGCGAGGAACTCTTCATTGTACTGCCTCAGCACGACGGCCTGGGACTGAAGCCGGTTCCGGACTTCTTGCGCTGCCACGTTCACCACGGCCGTCCCACCACCCGGCGTCCACCCCGTGATGGCGTTGGCGGTCTCCAGATCCTGGGTCGACGAGCTAGAGTCCGCGGCCTTCTGCGGGTCCGGCGCCGAAGTCGCCTTCCTCGCACGCTGGCGTGATGGCGACCGGACCACCAGGTTCGTCCTCGCAGCCGGCTCGCCTCCAGCCGGCCACACGGGCGGCGCGTCAAGCCGGCCGCCTCGGTCCGCCCCAGTCCGCCGCCTCGGTCCGCCCCAGTGCGGAGGGGGGTGACAAGCAAGGCCCCCGCCGCTGCCGCTGCGGCTGCAGCCTCCGCCTGAGCCTTCGCCGACTCCTCCGCCATCTCCTGCGCCACCTTAGCAGCGGCCGCCCTCAGCTCCTCCGCCTCCCGCTCCTCCCGCGCCTCCCGCGCGTTCCACTCCGTTGCCGCTTGAAGCTCGGCATGGGGGTCCACACGGCGGGTGCTTGCGGATCATCTCGCCGATCCAACCACGGAGGCGGCAGCGATCCGCTCAAGAGAGAGCGGAGACCTGTTTGATAAGTCAAGATAAGGATTCAGAAATCGACAAGAAAAGAAGAAGGAATATGCAAAAGAATCGACACTTACACCGAAACCTTTTGCGACTGCTTCACCACATTGCGGAAGCGGGCCGCCTTTGCGGCCGCCTCATCCTGCCTGGTCGCCGCCGCCCCGCTCTTGGGCTTCTTCGGCCGACTGCCGAACAAGCCCGACGCGGCCCAGCGCTTCTGCGCGCCGCCTCAAGCAGGCGACGCGGCGGATGAACCCGCGCCATGGTCAGACGCCGGCTGGCGGCGCGGGACGATTTTCGCCTCGTCGTCGTCCGGCCAGTCGTCAAAGCTGGCTCCAAGCCCGGAGCCGCCTGCTTCGCCGCCTCCTACCTCGGTGTTATCGTCCATAGCGGCTGCCCCCAAGTAGGGGTCCTCCAAGTCATGCTCCGCCCGGTCGGGGAGAAATTGGCGATCCGCCCCCGCTGACCCGGCCGCAGGTCGAAGGAGAGGGCTCTGCCAAGACGTGCCGACTGGTCAGAGTCGGCCAAGAAAAACTTGGTGACAAAACTAAAGAAGAGAAGATAAAGAAAGCATACCATAGGCGGGGGATTGGCACGGGAGTACGACTCCTTGCCAAACTGCCACTCTGCGGAGAGCTTGCAGTTCGCGAGATAGTTCACCATGTGAGCCACCTCGTCATGAGGCATCTCCTTGGTGCACATCCGACTCTGATCGAGTTGGCCACTCATTTGACAGATCAAATGAGGGCGGCCTTGAAGCGGGAGCACCCGGCGCACCATGAAGGCGGCCAACAGGTCGGGCCCAGTCAGGCCCTCCGACCGGATCATTACCCGGAGTCGGGCGACGGCGGCGGCTCTAGCCGGCGACAGCGTCCTGGCCCGATAGGGCCATTGGGGCCGCCTCCCAGCCGGCGGGCCGGCCACGTAAGCCGGCAAATTGACGTAGTCACCTTGCGGGGCGACGTTCTTCACATAGAAGTACGATTTCTGCCAGAGCTTCACCGACTGGATCAGTGTGATGGCAGGGAAGGGGTTGTCGGCTGCCGGCCTCCGCACCGCGATGAAGGCGCCGCTCTGAGCCGGCACGCCCTGCATGCGGGTGGCAAGCTTGGATTGGAAGAATTGCCCCCAGAGCTCGAGGGTGGGAAGGACGCCGAGGAAGCCCTCGCACAGAGTGACGAAGGTGGCCAGCAGCACCACCGTGTTTGGAGTGAGGTGGTGCGGCTGGAGCTGGTAGAATTCGAGGAACGAGCGGAAGAAGGCACTCGCGGGCAGGCCGAGGCTGCGCAGGAAGTGCGAGCGGAAGATTACCCGCTCACCTTCCTCCGGCGCCGGCGAGATCTCCTTCTTTAGCGCAAGACGGACCCGCACCTGGTCCTCGCCGGGCAGCCGCCGCGTCTTTTGGAGGAAGTCGATGTGGTCCGCGTGGACGTTGGAGCCGTCCCAGTCTCCGCGGTACTGCATGACGGCCAGAAGCTGACGAGAAAGGGCGCGGCGATAGCGAAACCACGGCCCCACGGCGGCGAAGCTGCGAGGTAGTGCGAAGACTAGAGCGACGGCGCGGCGGCGAAGGGCTGCTGCGGCGGAGAAGGAAAGGAAGAAAATGGCGGAGCGAGGGTGAGCATGCGAGCGCCTGCCGCTCCCCCTCCTCCCCCTACTTATAGCCTCGTGCGGCGAAGCCGAGGAGGTGAGGCGTGGGGGGAACGTGGCATTAACTGCGCCCACTCCCCCACGTCCCGCGATTATTGCGCCCTAACGACGTGCAGAAACTGCCGTCGGAAGGTGAGCGGCCCGCTTTGGGCCACAGAGAATCCGCGCCTGGGCCTAGGCGTGGGAGTGGTGGGCCCCGGCCTACGGCGGCGTCCCGTCGCGCGCGTGGGCTGGCAGGCTTTTTTCAGCCGGAGGGTGCCACGTGGTGTGCGGGCGGCGAGCGACCGGCCCGCAACCCGGCGTGCGCACCAGCCGACTCCCGCCTCCAGACTTGAAAATCTCGCCAAAACGACGCACCCAACCAAAGCCGGCTCCTAGCTGCTGGCTCTTCAAGATAGGAAGCTGACCGAGCTTCTCGTCCTCTTCTCAGCCTCGAAGCCCAACCAGCTTCGGGGACTACTGTCGGAGTAAATGGCCACGGGTAGCCTAACCGACTCCCCCTGGCTCTTTGAAAAATTATCAGGCCGATCGGGCCTTCAAGCATCCAAAACACAGGGCCGCCTTCCCCTGGTCGGCTATCTCACAGGCCGAATACCGGAAGGCGACCCGACCTCAAAAACCTTCCCGAAGATGACCATAAGATGGCCGACTCCCAGAAGCCGGCCATCAGAAGACCGACTCCCAGAAGCCGGCCACAAGAAGACCGACTCCCAGAAGCCGGCCGCAAGAAGACCGACTCCCGGAAGCCGGCCAAGACTGCACCCTCAAGGGTTGCACCCACATAACGGTGATGAGACGGGGCGTGGCCACAGTACTGCCTGCCACCCCCGAATCCCGGAGCACGCATGGCCACAGTGCGCCGTACGGGTCAGCCATCCCCCGTCCGGCGCGGCACTGTTGGCATGTTGACCGTGACGCCACCCACGACAGGCGCCAGCACGACCCGCGGGCGGCGGGCCCCTTCAGCCAGAGAGACGCTCGGAGGCAGCCAGGCCTCCCCTAGGCGGCCTGGGGCATAGCCGGCTCCCAATAGCCGGCTACCTCCCTCCCTCGAAGTATGTGCATCATTAAGGAGACAAGACGAGGTAAGGCTACAGTGAGAGTCCGCCAGGCGGCGGCACTGTAGCCATGCTTACCTCGACAAAGCCCTCGTCATCAGGGGCGAGGCAACAGTAACGACCCACCGACAAGACCCCCAGGCGGTGGGGCCGGCCTGTCGACCAAGAGGCCGACAGCCGGCGGGACCCACCAGTCGGCGGGCCCCAACGGCCGGCGGAGAAGCCGGCGAACACAGACACTGACGGCTGGGACCCGCGCCCAGCCAGATTACCATTGTATCCCTGGGGGGTAGGCCTATATAAACCCCCCAGGGCACCCATGCAAAGGGTTGATCTCTGAGATAGTTTTACACGCCACGTAGAGAGAAGAGGAGAGCTAGCCTTGCCTTTCTTCCTCCTCTAGCCAAACAGCTCAAGGAGCACTTGTAGCTACTTGTGTTGATCTAGTGATCATGCGGAGAACCCGCAGAGCAGGATTAGGGGTGTTATCTCCACGGAGAGCCCCGAACCTGGGTAATATCCGTCGGCGTGCATGTCTTCGCCTTATCCCGTTTCCAGGCACCGGCGATGTCTTACTGGCTCCCACAATGATAAGCCATCCGTTGGCATATGTCGCACCTACCACCCGACAAGAACGGACTTGTATCCCGTAAAGGGTTTGTTTTTCTTGCCAACGGGCTTATGGTCGGATGCCTTGTAGGGGTGTATCCGTTTTGCCCGGGCGGTACATTGCTTGAAGGCAGCAGATTCCAATCGGGTTTTTTCGGCCTTCCATGTGCTTTCCATTGCGCAGTACTTCCGTACTAAGTGCGATAATTCCATGAAACTCTGTATGCGACGGTGGTCAAGGGCGTTCAGAATTCCCTTATCCATACAACTGCGATGGAAGACCGGAACTGCATCATCATCGCAGCAATCTTTTAATCTTATTTTTGACAAGTAGGAACCTGGCCCAATAGTGATGGACCATTTCCTGAGGTTGCTGCCGTACATACATTAGTTCACATATATCTGGAGAACCTGAATTACTTGGAGAGTATTGATTTTGGTGGGTGGGTGGGATAAAATTCGAATCCCGACCCAAGATTGTATCTAGAGCTTGTAAAATCTCCGAGGTCACTAGTTCGGGTCCTGGAAGATCCAAGTGCTCTCTGGACCCTATGTCCGACCCTGAGTTCGGGGGACGCGAAGTCTCATCCGAAGGAAGGATATCCGACACAAGGGGTTCAGAGATCCGAACATAGATGGTCTTTAATTTAGGGGAAGAAGTGTTCTTGGCTCGTTCCTCGAAGACCGCTACTAGGTGGGTGATCGGTGGGATATTAATTTCCCTCTGGTCAGGTTTAAGCCCGATCCGATCATAGTCCGTTGAAAGCCCCAAGGCGGCGATGCAATCTAGCAGGTCGTTTAAGGACGAGGTGTCCGCGGGATCCATCTTTTCGGAGTATTCGAGACCGATGCGGGCGTGGTGTTTGGCAACCACGGGGGACGCTGTCGGCTTGATGGCCGTGCGGGCACCCACGGTGAAACCGCCGAGCTGGAGGATCTATCCTGAAGTTAGGCTCCTTCCAGAAGTCATATCGTTGTTGATGACAAGGCGAGCCATAGATCGTTTTCGTGACCACACAGCAGAGCTCTCAATGAAAGCACCAATGTCGGTGTCAAAACCGGCGGATCTCGGGTAGGGGGCCCAAGCTGTTAGTCTAAGGATCAATGGTAACAAGGGACAATGGGGACACGATGTTTACCAAGGTTCGGGCCCTCTTGATGGAGGTAAAACCCTACGTCCTGCTTGATTGTATTTGATGAGTATAGGGGTTACAAGAGTTGATCTACCTCGAGATCGTAATGGCTAAACCCTAGTTGTCTAGCCTATGATTATTCTGATAGCCTCTACGGACTAAACCCTCCGGTTTATATACACACCGGAGGGGCCAAGGGTTGTACAAAGTTGGTTTGCAGAAGAAGGAAATAGTATATCTGGACACCAAACTTGCCATCCATGCGTATAGGAGTCCTACCCGGACACGGGGGATAGTCTCCTGCTTCATCTTCACAGCCCATCAGTCCCGCCCATATTGAGTAAACCAGACACCCGAGGACCCCCTAATCCAGGACTCCCTTGCCCGCACGTTGCTGTGGAAATTGTAGCAAAAAATGGATATATTAGACCAAAGAATATAAATAATTTGAAACACTTGTTAAGTAACCAAGGCAGGGTACAATACATCATGAATAGAGAGAGTTTATTTAGGAGTATAAACGCAAAGCTATGAAAACAACCATAGCTCAGACAAGATATCAAGCGAAAGGACTCCTTTAGAGACCAAACATGTATTCATGGGAGATAAATGGAAGTAGTCAGCAATCGCATTTATATTTAAGGTGATGAATACACCCTTCAGTAATTGATGTTTACAAAGAATGGCGATGCGAAGTACTTGGTAGCTGAATGTCCCGGCACTGATTGAATCACATTGTAGCTAGTAATTTCCCCCTTTTCCCTACAAAAGTAGGCATTTGAAAACATAAGATGGAGCGCACACAAAATATATCCGTTGACCAAACAAAGCAATGATGTAGCCTTCATTGTTCTAATCTTAAAGCTGAAGAAGCATAAGAAATGCACTATGTCAGACAAAAGAGCAATTCACAAAGATGGAGCACACATAAATGGTTGCTCTGAATTCATCGGTTAGCTAACAAACACATAAATTGTTGCTCTAAATTCTTTACTTCACTAACCAACTAAATTGTACACTCATGCATTATAAATTGTTGCTCTAAATCCTTGCTACTTCTTGAGCTTGCGTTGGTTTTTCCCTTGAAGATGAAAGGGTGATGCAGCAAAGTAGAGATAAGTATTTCCCTCAGTTTGAGAACCAAGGTATCTATCTAGTAGGAGACAACGCACAGGTCACCGAATACCTGCACAAACAATCAAACTACTTGCACCCAACATGATAAAGGGGTTGTAAATCCTTTCACAATTACTTGCAAATGTGAGATCTGATAGAGATAGATGAAAGTAAACAAACGACAAAGTAAATGTTTTTGGTATTTTTGGTTTATAAATCGGAAAGTAAAAGATTGCAAAATAGTAGATCGGAAACTTATATGATGGAAAATAGACCCGGTGGCCATAGGTTTCACTAGAGGCTTCTCTCAAGATGGCAAATAATACGGTGGGTGAACATATTACTGCCGAGCAATTGATAGAAAAGCGCAAAGTTATGACGATATCTAAGGCAATGATCATGAATATAGGCATCACGTCCGTGTCAAGTAGACCGAAATGATTCTGCATCTACTACTATTACTCCACACATCAACCGCTATCCAGCATGCATCTAGAGTATTAAGTTCATAAAGAACGGAGTAACGCATTAAGTAAGATGACATGATGTAGATGAATTAACTCAAGGAATATGATGAAAACCCCATCTTTTTATCCTCAGTGGCAACAATACAATACGTGCCTTGATGCCCCTACTGTCACTGGGAAAGGACACCGCAAGATTGAACCCAAAGCTAAGCACTTCTCCCATTGCAAAAAAACCAATCTAGTTGGCCAAACCAAACCGATAGTTCGAAGAGAATTACAAAGATATCAAATCACGCATAAAAGAATTCAGAGAAGATTCAAATAATAGGGATAATTGGTTTTATGCCCTTAGTTGGGTCACATTCGACATGTTTACCCTTAGTTTTCGAAAAACCGTGGTCTTGCCCAAGTGAGTCCGATTCCCTTGTGTGTTTGCCCTTCCATCCCTATTCCGTCCGGTCAAAGATGTTTCACCGTTAAGGAGACAATTGTTTGGACCAGTTTACCCTTCGTATCTGTTGGCAAAGATCAGTCAAATAAGACAACAAGATCAGTGGGTCCACCTATCATAGACTGGAATGTTTTTTCTTCTAAATGTCTCACTGCTATGTATGACCACATGTCATACAAAAAGATTAAAAAAAGATGTTTATTTCCCAGCCCGACCAGCGTCGCCGCCATGACAGGGTGCATGCCAAGCCTGCCGATTCGGCGCCTACCTAGACCACTGCACGACTGGACCACCGTCGGCAACCTACCAGAGGCCACCGCATCACCTGCCCGCCTCCACTCTCTCTCTGCGTGCAACACGAGGCCGTCGCCGCCTGGTAGTTCTCTGCCGCCGGCCATTTCGAGCGCGACCGTGAGCAGTCGTGCTAGATCCGTCGACCCAGCTCTGGATGACTGGATCTGCGCAACCCACACCATCTCGCCTCGCCTGGCGGATTCCGGCGCCTGTTGACCTCCGGTGCCGCCCTGTTCCCCGCTCGTGTTCGTGCGCAAGAGACACGCTGGGGCCTCGCGCTTCCTCGATCCGTCGCGTGTGTGGGCGACCACGCCCAGCGCGGCCGCAGCTCAGCACCGACGCTGCCATGGCGGTAGCGGCGGTTTCCAATTACTCACCGGCGCTGTTGCCGCTTGCCCGATGGCAGAGAGAGAAGAGAGAGGCGGCGCTGGTTGGCTGAGCGGGGCGGCGCCTGGGATAGGAGAGGGAGGTGGCTGTGGGGGGGCACCGGAGGTAGGGCGTGCGCCGCAGGCGGCGCGGGTGGCGTATGACCAGGGTGGCGACGCTGGTGGCGTATGGCCAGGGCGGCGGCGCTAGGATGGGAAAGGGGGGTGAGAGAGTTTTTCTATTTCTTTTTTTCTTCTGTATTTAGTTGGGTCCCACATGTAAGCGAACATTGATTTTCTTTGATTTTTAACAGAAGTTGCGAGGAGGGGCAAAATAGTCCAGAAAAATGTCTCCCTGACGGTCAAATGACTTTGACCGGACGGAATTGGGACGGAAGGGCAAAAGCACAAGGGTACCGGACACACTTGGGCAAGACCACGGATTTTCGAAAACTAAGGATAAACCTGTCGAGTATGACCCAACTAAGGGGATAAAACCAATTATCCCCAAATAATATTCATAGATAGGATGATCATAAATCCACAATTCATCGAATCTCGGCAAACACACCGCAAAAAAGTATTACATCGAATAGATCTCCAAGAACATCGAGGAGAACATGGTATTGAGAATCAAAGAGAGAGAGAAGAAGCCATCTAGCTACTAGCTATGACCCATAGGTATGTGGTAAACTACTCACGCTTCATCGGAAGGGCAATAGAGTTGATGTAGAAGCCCTCCGTGATCGAATCCCCCTCCGGCAGGGTGCCAGAAAAGATCCCTAGATGGGATCTCATGGGTACAGAAGGTTGCGGCGATGGAAAAGTGTTTTCGTGGATGCCTCTGGTGGTTTGGGGATATACGGGAATATATAGGCGAAAGAATTAGGTCAGGAGGTGCACAAGGGGCCCACAAGGGTGGGGGGCGCGCCCTCCGTCCTTGAGGCTGCCTCGTGGCTCCTCCGACTTCATCTCCAAGTCTTGTGGTTTTCCTTTGGTCCAAGAAAAATCATCGAGGAGGTTTCATTCCGTTTGGACTCCGTTTGGTATTCCTTTTCTATGAAACTCAAAACAGGGAAAAAACAGGAACTGGCACTAGGCTCTAGGTTAATAGGTTAGCCCCAAAAATAATATAAAATAGCATATTAATGCATATAAAATATCCGAAACAGATAATATAATAGCATGGAACAATAAAAAATTATAGATACATTGGAGACGTATCAGTCCTCTAGGTCTCAGGAGCACTTTTTCCTCGGCGCCGATGACCTTGCATATGAGCCGGATGAGGTGCTAAGCACATTAAAAAGCTAAGAAACTAAAGTCCACAATGCAAAGGTGCTTAACTTGTTGTAGCTAAGCATCCTTAATTTAATGATTTAGCAATTAAAGTTATCCATGCATTGGTGGGCTTCTTTCATTTAAGTGTTTTCCCTAGGTTCCCGCACTTGGCATTTTTTCTTCCTAGGGTCACCACACCCATCTATCTCCTCTTAATTACCTTGCCACATCATTTTCTTTTTGCCTACATGGCAGCCTTAGCACCTGTATAAGGTGGAGCATATTGGAAGGGGCCTTAGTGAAGATGAAGATCATCTGTCATAAATATGAGATAATAAAAGACAGTAATGGGAAATCAATCATGGGGAAGTTAATTGGAGAGACGATGGGACGGCAGAAACATCAGAAAATCGATCGATATTAGAGTTAATCGGGAGGTGAGGAGCCAAGGAAGAAGGACCCAATGGGAGAGGTGTGGAGCATGGGATAGAGCCACCAAGAATTTGTGAGGTTCGGCCCATGAAAGACGCCCGTGGTCAGCCTATGGTGGTAACTGAATGCTAACATGGTTTTTCTGCACAGACCATGGAGTCGAACGCTGCTGGGCTCCACCTGTAAGCCATTGAGGAATCGCTGATGTGGCTAGCTTGGTGATGTGGATGGCCTACATGTCAAGAGAATTAGTTTAGTGGGTATGAACTATTTAGGTATTATAGATGAGAGGAGGGGTGACATTGGAGGCAAAAGGTGGCCAAAAGACATGGGCAAAAGATGTCAGACGAGGTGATGTAGTAGAATGAATACAAAAGAGCATAGCAATACTAAAGCCAATACCTAACTGCATGGTCACGAATCTCCAATTGATCAAGGGCTCCTACATGTACGGGACCTCCCGTGCACGGGAGAATGCCTTTTCTCTTATAATGTAGTACTGCTGCATAATCGAATAAACTGACAAACATCAGATGTCTGGAAATTTGAGAAAACGGCGGGACTTGGATGGAAACGGGAACCTACACTTCTCGTGCATCGGATTCCATGCAAACACTGTCAATAATGATGCTGGAAAGGGCAAGCTTCGCCAGAGGCGGGCTAGAGTGGAGGATGCGTGAGGAGGGAGGAAGCAGAACGTTACCGAGGGAGAGAGAGAGAGAGATTCTAAAAATATCAGTCGACTAATTACTAATAGCATCTCTAGCCCAACTTTTAAAAGGGCTTAACTCCTCGTAAGATTCTCTTTTCTCACGTGGTCGCCTCTCTACCCCACTTGACCACCTCCACACCGGTGACGCCCTAGTTGTCTTCACAGGCCACCACGCACGCACACTGACATGCCGCAGCCCCCACCGACCTCACGACCCACATAGATTCTCTCGCGGCCCGCAGCTGCCCCGAGCTCATCCACAAGAAGGGCATCGTAGAGCCGCATTTCATCGGGAATGGGAGCACAAAGCCACCCGGAGCTCTCTTGGCCCTGCATCTCGCCCCTCCACCTCATGTCGGCATGTTCTCATCCGCCACTGGGGCGGGTGAAAGTGCAACTGATCCCTGGGTGGTTTTGGTATTCTTAACAACAAATAGCTCATTGAACTAATACTCTTTCAAGATGAACATTTCAGAAAGTTCAATGATTGGCATGGCATGGACTAGAGATATGGACCCCTCAAAATGCTAAGGACATATATTGGCAAAAGCTCAAGACTCTACATTTTGTTTTTAGTGATCCAAGATCACATTGAGTCCATAGGAAAAGCCAATACTATTAAAAGGGATGAGGTGTTGGTTAATGGCTTGCTTGCTCAAAATGCTTAGTGATATGCTCCAAAAGCCCTCAACCACTTTCTCAATTCCACATATGTCCTAAACCTAAAGTCAAACTCGGCCCCACCAATTTGATCTATCCGGCGCCACCGAGTTCATTTGACATAGCCATAGCCAGAAACCCTAATCAGTTCGGTCTCACCGATAGGGATCTCGGTGCCACCGAGATGGGATTGCAAACTCTCTGTTTCCCTTCATAACGTTTCGGTCTAGCCGAAATGAGCGATCGGTCCCACCAAGTTCGCAATGCAAACTCTCTGTTTCCTTTTCGTAACATTTCGGTCTCACCGAAATGAGCGATCGGTCCCACCGAGTTTGCTTGACCAACTCTCTGTTTGCCTGTTACTGAAATCGGTCTCACCGAGTTCATGTGATCGGCCTCACCGAGATCAAGTTATGCCCTAACCCTAGCACATCGGTCCCACTGAGTTGATCATGTTGGTCCCACCGAAAATCCTAACATTCACATTTTGAACTGAATCGGTCTGACCGAGTTTCACTATTCGGTCCCACTGAGTTTGGTAATTTGTGTGTAATGGTTAGATTTTGTGTGGAGGCTATATATACCCCTCCACCCATCCTCCATTCATGGAGAGAGCCGTCAGAACATGCCTACACTTCCAGCATTCATTTTCTGAGAGAGAACCACCTACTCATGTGTTGAGACCAAGACATGCCAATCCAACCACAAGAATCTTGATCTCTAGCCTTCCCCAAGTTGCTTTCCACTCAAATCATCTTTCCACCATATCCAAATCTGTGAGAGAGAGTTGAGTGTTGGGGAGACTATCATTTGAAGCACACGAGCAAGGAGTTCATCATCAACACACCATCTATTACCTTTTGGAGAGTGGTGTTGAACCAAGGAGTTTGTAAGGGCAAGGAGATCGCCTACTTCGTGAAGATCCACCCAAATGAGGCAAGTCCTTCGTGGGCGATGGCCATGGTGGGATAGACAAGGTTGCTTCTTCGTGGACCCTTCGTGGGTGGAGCCCTCCGTGGACTCGCGCAACCGTTACCCTTCATGGGTTGAAGTCTCCATCAACGTGGATGTACAACAGCACCACCTATTGGAACCACGCCAAAAATCTCCGTGTCTACATTGTGTTTGCTCCCTCCAAACTCCTCCCCTTTACCTTCATATGCAATGATTTACATTCCGCTGCTATACTCTTAGAATTGCATGTGTAGGTTGATTGCTTGGCTTGTGCTTAGTTGCTAAAATCTGCCAAGACTTTAAATTGGGAAAAGGCTAGATTTTTATTTGCTCAAGTAGTCTAATCATCCCCCCTCTAGACATACTTTCGATCCTACAAGTAATATGAGAGCTTTGGTCTCCATTTGCCTTGATTTCCATAGTTTTGGTGATCATAGCCTTGGTTTCACAACCTAGGAGAGTATGGCGTCTAGCGAGGGAAATTAGCACCATAGAGGTCCTTACTTTGATGGTACTAATTTTGCTAGTTGGAAGCATAAGATGAAAATGCATATTCTTGGACATAACCCCGCCGTTTGGGCTATTGTGTGTATTGGCTTGCAAGGTGAATTATTTGATGGGAGAGAACCGAATCGTGAAGCTACCGCAGATAATTGAAGATGTTGCAATACAATGCTCAAGCTTCCGATATCCTCTTCAACGTATTGTGCCCCAAAGAATTCAACAAAATTAGCCGTCTTGAGAATGCAAAGGAAATTTGGGATACTTTGATTAATATGCACGAAGGTACCGACTCCATCAAGGAATCCAAATTGGATGTGCTTCAAAGTCAGCTTGACAAGTTCAAAATGAAGGATGGTGAAGGTGTCGCTGAAATGTACTCTAGGCTTGCTCTCATCACAAATGAGATTGCCGGCTTAGGAAGTGAAGAGATGACCGACAGATTCATCATCAAGAAGATCCTAAGAGCCTTGGATGGAAAATATGATACCGTTTGCACTTTGATCCAAATGACGCCCAATTACAAAGATCTCAAGTCAACCGAAGACATTGGAAGAATTGTTGCTCATGAGATGTCACTCAAGGATAAAGAAGAGCTTCACAACAAGGCTAGTGGTGATTACAAAGCCTCATGTGATGCTCCTACATCGTCAAGTGAGAAACAAGCTTTCAATGAGGAATTGAGCTTAATGGTGAAGAACTTCAACAAGTCCTACAAGAGTAGAAGCAAGGAAAGAAGTTCCAAGTCAAGATCCTATAATGACAAAAGATCTTCTAGTCATGAGCGTAATTGCTACAATTGTGGAAGACCCGGACACTACTCCAATGGGTGTACGGCTCCCTACAAAAGAAGAGAAGACTCGCCTAAAAGGAGAAGCAAAATAGAACAATCACCTCCAAGGGAGAGAAGGAGTAGAGATGATCGTTATGAATGAAGAACCTCTCGCAGAAGCAAGGATTCGGAAAGAAAGGACAAGTCATCAGGGAGCTATACAAAACGAAGACATCAAGCTCATGTTGGTGAATGGGTATCCGGTTCCGACTCCGACAACCACTCCGAGAGAAGTTATCACTCCGACTTCGAATATACTCAAGATGAAGGTGTTGCCGGTCTAGCACTTGTGTCAACCAACTCCTATGACATATTTGACTCACCAAATGAAGGAATTGGACGATGCTTCATGGCTAATGGCCCAAAGGTATCACACCCCGAGTATGTTGATTTCAATAGTGATGAAGATGATTTGCTAGGTGACGATGATATACTTGTTGACAACTCTAGTGATGAAAACTATGATGAACTTGATATTAATCATGCTAATCAAGATAAAACGAATGACGATGATAAGAAGGAGATTGAGCATCTAACTAAAGAACTAAACACCCTTAAGTTAGATCATGAAACTACCTTAGAAGATCATCGAGAGCTTTTAAAGACTCATGAGAAGCTACGCTTTGAAAAGCTCAACCTAGAGCAAGAGCATGGGTTCTTAAAAGCAATCAATTATGATCTACGTAAGAAAAGTTCTTCTTACATTGCCAAGCGTTTACTCTTGTCTACTTACATGCCAGAAGTAAAATCTAGCAACAAGAGTAAGAAAGATTCTTCATGTAGTAGTAACAATAATCATGCTAAATCCAATATTGTTGCTTCTAGTAGTTCTCTTGATTCCACAAATGATTCTCTTAGCCAAGTTACACTTGAGCAAGAAAATAGCTTATGAAGGGAATTATAGAGAAAGGTGTTTACAAGAGCCTTGCCGGAAGTAAGCAATTTGAGGAAATTGTACGCAAGCAAGGAAGGCACTGGAAGAATCAAGGTGTTGGTTTTGAACGAAAGTTCAATGCCAATGGAGTTGAGTGGGAAGAAGATCAATACCCTAAGACGAAGTTTGTTCCTCGACAAGAGAAGTATGATCCTACTTCCTTCAAGGGGACACAAGCTCAAGATGATCTTCCAGACCACAAGCAAAAAGGCAAGGACAAGCTTCAAGAGGAGATAGATGCATTTGAAGAAGCTCCTAAGGCCTTGGTCAAGTGGGTTCCCAAGACTACATCAAGTTCTACTTCATCAAGTACGACAACAACTCCAAGGATTCCCATCAAGTTGATGTGGATCCCAAAGAAGAAGAACTAGAGAGTTCTTGAGGGTGACTCCGCCAACATACTTCACTCATATTCATTTTGGCAAGACAAGTGCAAACAACTTCCACATCTTGCACTAGTTCAAGGAGTCACAAACCCTCTTGTTGGTAAGTCAAGGGACAAGGTAACCCAATGCTTTCCTGGACATCATCTTGTGTGTACTTCACTCTATGTCTATGGATATCCTTGTTTGTTCCTTGTGGGACTAACCCATGTAGGTATTGAAAGTGCAACTCACTCCAACGGATTGCTCCAAACGATCTACATCAACATTGAGCATCCACATCTTCAACATCTACATGAAGTCATCATCGACAAAACCCAAGGTTAGTTAGTCCCTCTTAGGGGGGATATCACATCCAGGGGAGCTTTACTCTAAGAATTGAGCTAAAGCAACTCTAATGGTGTGAACACAACAATGCTTTATGTAAAAGTGGTAACCCCACTTGTGCTTAAACGATGAGTATGACCTACGATCAAATGTTCTCATTTGACTCCTCGGTCAATATACTCATATATAGATGACCTAGTCATCGCCAATTGCTTGATAGATGCTAGAGTGTTTGCGCATGCTTTGCCACATATTTCATTTGTCATCTTATTGTGTGAGCATGTTGATTGCATATTTTTCCCATTCGAGGACATCCATTTGTTGCTTTGATTGTTTGGCTCCTTTTTATTTTGCCAAATGGATGGACAAGAATGCCTAAGAACTTCCTCTAGCTATCTATGCTTTTCTCGTCTCAAACTCTATTCATGCTACATCACAAAGTTTGATCAAGTCAGATTCGAACCTTCTGGGTGAGGAGCACTCGGAGCCACCGATTCGTCATAGACTTAAACTTCCAAAACCTCTATGTGTATTTCTGTCTGACCGATTAATTACTTTCGGTCATACCGACTTCATTGAGTTGATCTAGGTTTTCAATCTCGGTGCAACTGATTTGAACAATTCGGTCATACCGAGTTGCAGTAACCGCTAGCGATTCTGCATCTCGGTGCCACTGAGTCGTTCCACTCGGTCACACCGACAGGGTCACGATATATATACCCACGGGTCGAATTTTGGAAATTCCTCCAAAACCCTTCGCCCGTGCGTATCCTGCTCTGTCGACTCGAGTCTTCAGGTTGTCTCCTCATCACCAGCGACCTCCAGCCGCTGGTCTCCGCCGCAGTCAACGGGAATCTCAGCCGCCGTTGTCGTCGTAGCGAGTTCACCGCCGAGTTAGGGTATGAACTCGACCCCTATGTGCAATCTTTACCTCTGATTCCTGCACTTAGGTCAATGCCATGATTCTTACCATGTATTAGATTACTCTATCCAGCAAAAACTTCCTTTAGATTAGTTTTGATTCAAAAATTTAGGGTTAGGTTTCCGCCGAACTCATCTTCGACCGTCCGAGTTGTAGAAATCGGTCTCACCGATTTGGCCTAGGCCATTGCACTTGTAATGTTCGGTCTGAATGAAACTTACGAATCGGTGTGACCGAGTTCAACTCTCAGTGAAACCCTAGCAATCTCGGAGTCACCGAACTGTGTCTCGGTCTGACCGATTCCACTAGTTTATACTCTAATGTTGCTTCGGTGTCACCGAGTTTAACAAATCGGTAGATCCGAAATGCTTTCTGTAGAAAACTAAAACTAAGTTTTTGACTCAATTGTTTTGCAAAATCTCTGCACTTTGTGATGCTCATCCACTCTATCTCAGCTACATCTATTCACAGGGTCAGCTTTCAGTTTGCAGTGTCAGCTATGTCAGATCAAAGTGACAGCCAGAACAAGTCTGAGGAGCAAGTTAACATGAGTGAGGGCACTAGTCCCTCTGGCAGCTATGATGAGGGTAGCAGAAGCACCCCAAGAAACTTGCCCAAAGCAGCTACCAGGACAAGGAGAAAGAGAAACTCCGATTCTGAGGATGAAGATTATGTTGTTGTTGAGGAGGAGGTCAGCTCAAAGAAGAAAGTTGTCAAGAAAGAATTTGGCACTGTAGTTTCCACCAAGCCTGGTTTGCACAAGAAAGCTCCTGCCAAGAGAGTGCCCATGTCTAAGGCCAGAGCCTCAACACAGGAAACCATTGAGTTTACTCTTGAACCAAAGGAGGCCGGTGAGGGCAAGAAGAGAAAGGAAAAGGTCAAGAAGACCATGGCCAGAGTAATTGGCAGATCCTCTATGATGAGAGACCCAGGTGAGGATGAGGAAGAAGATGAAGAAGAGGATGTTGCACCAGCACCCAAAGCTCAGAAGCTGATGGGGGGTGCCATCAAGTCTGGGGCTGCTCCATCAAAGCCCAAGACTGCCCCCAAAGCAACTGCTCAAGCACCTAAGACTGCACCAAAGAGAAGCACCAGAAACATACCTGCTGTAGAAAAGAACAAGGCCCCAGTGCCTGAAATGGAAGAAGAAGATGAAGCCCAAGTGCTCAGAAAGTTGAAGCCAAAGATCCCTAATCATGATGATAATCATCCAGTGGCTGAAAACATGAAGGAGAGAAAGGATGCAGGTCTCAGATTGTGGAGACAATCAGACCCCTATGCTGCAAGGAGAAGAACTGTTGTGGACTACAGATTTCACACCAAGGAACAGCAGGACTTCTATGAGACAATTCTGTTGGATAAGAAGCCCATTGTGTGTGAAATGAAGTGGGTGGATTGGGAATACATTGATGACAATGAAGACCACTTCCCTGGAGTACATGAGAGCTTCAGACTCAATGGAGTTGACACCTTTGTGGGTCAGAAATTGACCAAGTGGAATGATGAGCTTATCATGCAGTTCTATTCAACAGCTCACTTCTACCCAGATGGAAGAATTGTTTGGACGTCTAAGGGTACAAGGTACCAGTCAACTGTTGCTGAGTGGGCCAAGCTTATCAATACCCCTAAAGAGCATGAGGATGACACTGATGTCTATGCAAAGCGAAAGAAAGGTCACAACTACATGGCCAACATGTACAAGGAGATACCTGACAAGGCCTTGGAAACACACAAGCTAGGCTCAGTGTACTATCTATTGTCTGGACTGGCCACCATAAACACCATTTTGAGGCACACCTTGTTGCCCAAATCAGGAGATCACAGGATGATCAGAGGCCACTCCATCAACTTGCTTCAATTGTTTGATGTGCCACAAAAATTCAAGGTGATAAGCTTGATAGTTGAAACCATCAAGAGAACTGCAGCAGACCAAAAGAGATCAGTGGGTATGATCCACACATTCAAATGCTCATCAACTCCAAGATGGGAAAAGGCATATATCTGTTGGACAAAGAGCACCTTCCCTTGAGGCCTGATATTGAGGACAACACAATTGTCATGGATGCTACAGATCCTACTTCAGTAGAGGCTCAGGAGAAGAGAGCAAAAGCAAAATCAGAGAAGGCAGCCAAGATTCCAAGTGTTGAAGAGGCATCCCAAGTTTTTCTCAAGTCTAAACAAGATCAACTTGGATATCTTATTCAAGCTAATTTGAGGATTGAGAAAGGATTGGCCACCCTGACTCAGAATCAAGAGAGTCTTGAGAGAATTTTTGAGAGAAAACTTCATGACTTGGATGTCAAGGTGACAGAGATTCAGACTTCTGTGGAGAATATCCAAGAAGAGCTTGAGGATAGGAGTGACAAGACTACCACTGATGCTTATCAAAGGGTGACCAGAAGGCAGCGGTCTGCAGCAGTGCCAGTGACAGACACTAGAGTTACAACTTCAGCTCCTGCAGCCACTGCTTCAATTGCCCCTCCAGTTGCAACTCCACCAGCTCCTACAACCTCTTCACATGCATTTGTTGCAGGACTCCTCTCCACGCCACCTTTGCACTCCGGTGCTCCCGAAGATCAAGCTTAGAGAGCCGCATAGCACTATGCATTTTCAAGCTTTTTGATAACTTGTAGCCAAAGGGGGAGAAAGTTTATAGATCATAGGCTTCGAGGGAGAGAGAGAGAGAGAGAGAGAGAGAGAGCTTTGTTCCTTTTTGCCTATTTTGCTACTTATTTGTTTGCTTGCTTGGATGATACTCTATGTTTGTGTGTGTGAGATACTTGTATGGTCATGTGCTTGATCATATCATACTTTAATGTTTGTGCTTGGATGATGATATTCTCTATCTCTCATGTATGATCATTCACTTTGTCTTGGTGATGAGTGTATATTGCATATTCTATCATTTTGAGCGCTCCACCAAGATGTATGTGACATGGAAGAGTAACCCATGATCCTAATCGATTGTGCATTTGCATTCACAAGCAAATTTTAAATAATGCACAAATTTAGGGGGAGCTCTTGCTTATAACATACTTCTCAAAGCGACAATGTATCTCATTATTATTATCATTTGTCGAAGCTTTGATCTATATGTTGTCATCAATTACCAAAAAGGGGGAGAATGAAAGTGCAACTAATCCCTGGGTGGTTTTGGTAATTCTTAACAACATATAGCTCATTGAACTAATACTCTTTCAAGATGATCATTTCAGAAAGTTGAATGATTGGCATGGCATGGACTAGAGATGTGGACCCCTAAAAATGCTAAGGACATATATTGGCGAAAGCTCAAGACTCTACATTTTCTTTTTAGTGATCCAAGATCACATTGAGTCCATAGGAAAAGCCAACACCATTAAAAGGGGATGAGGTGTTGCTTAATGGCTTGGTTGCTCAAAATGCTTAGTGATATGCTCCAAAAGCCCTAACCCACTTTCTCAATTCCACATATGTCCTAAACCTAAAGTCAAACTCGGCCCCACAGATTTGATCTATCCGGCGCCACCGAGTTCATTTGACATAGCCATAGCCAGAAACCATAATCGGTTCGGTCTCACTGATAGGGTTCTCGGTCTCACCGAGATGGGATTGCAAACTCTCTGTTTCCCTTCGTAACGTTTCGGTCTAACCGAAATGAGCGATCGGTCCCATCGAGTTCGCAATGCAAACTCTCTGTTTCCTTTTCGTAACGTTTCGGTCTCACCGTAATGAGCGATCGGTCCCACCGAGTTTGCCTGACCAACTCTTTGTTTGCCTGTTACTGAAATCGGTCTCACTGAGTTCATGTGATCGGCCTCACCGAGATCAAGTTAATCCCTAACCCTAGCACATCAGTCCCACCGAGTTGATCACGTCGGTCCCACCGAAAATCCTAACGTTCACATTTGAACTAAATCGGTCTGACCGAGTTTCACTATTCGGTCCCACCGAGTTTGGTAAATTGTGTGTAACGGTTAGATTTTGTGTGGAGGCTATGTATACCCCTCCACCAATCCTCCATTCATGGAGAGAGCCATCAGAACGTGCCTGATGGTAGCTAGAACTACGTCGGTATTTCCCTGGAGAGGGAGGGATGATGTAGCACAGCGACGGTAGGTATTTCTCTCAGTTATGAAACCAAGGTATCGAACCAGTAGGAGAACCAAGCAACACAACGTAAGCAGCACCTGCACACAAACAACAACACCTCACAACCTGACGTGTTAAATGGGTTGTCAATCCCTTCCGGGGTACGGTGCCTCAAGATAGGCAAACAGACGTGAGGTAAATTGTAGTAGATTGATAGATCGAACGCCAAATAATATAAATAAAGATAAAACGCAGCAAGGTATTTTTGTATTTTTTTGGTTTAATAGATCTGAATAAAAATGCAAAGGAAAAGTAGATCGCAAGGCAAATATATGAGAAAGAAGACCCGGGGGCCGTAGGTTTCACTAGTGGCTTCTCTCGAGAAAAATAGGAAACAGTGGGTAAACAAATTACTGTTGGGCAATTGATAGAACTTCAAATAATTATGACGATATCCAGGCAATGATCAATACATAGGCATCACGTCCAAGATTAGTAGACCGACTCCTGCCTGCATCTACTACTATTACTCCACACATCGACCGCTATCCAGCATGCATCTAGTGTATTAAGTTCATGGAAAAACGGAGTAATGCAATAAGAACGATGAAATGATGTAGACAAGATCCGTTTATCTATATGGCGGTAGATATAGATCTCGTCTTTTTATCCTTAGTAGCAACAATACATACGTGTCGGTTCCCTTTCTGACACTGGGATCGAGCACCGTAAGATAGAACCCACTACCGGGCATCTCTTCTCACTGCAAGATAAATAGATCGAGTTGGCCAGACAAAACCCAAATATCGAAGAAGAAATACGAGGCTATAAGAGATCATGCATATAAGATCAAAGAAACTCAAATAACTTTCATGGATATAAAAATATATAACTGATCATAAACTCGAAGTTCATCAGATCCCAACAAACACACCGCAAAAGAGTTACATCATATGGATCTCCAAGAGACCATTGTATTGAGAATTCAGTGAGAGAGAGAAAGCCATCTAGCTACTAACTACGGACCCGAAGGTCTACAAAGAACTACTCACGCATCATCGGAGAGGCACCAATGGAAGTGGTGAACCCCTCCGTTATGGTGTCTAGATTGGATCTGGTGGTTCTGGACTCTGCGGCGGCTGGATGAATATTTCGTAGACGCTTTTAGGGTTCTGGTATTTTTGGGGTATTTATAGAGCAAAGAGGCGGTCCGGGGGGCACTCGAGGTGGGCACAACCCACTAGGGCGCGCCTGGGCCTCCTGGCGCGCCCTAGTGGGTTGTGCCCCCCTCGGGGCACCCCCCAGGTGCAACCAGGGCCCATTGCCTTCCTTCTGGCCCATAAAAAATCATCGTGGAGTTTCCTGGCATTTGGACTCCGTTTGATATTGATTTCCTGCAATGTAAAAAACATGGAAAAAACTGCAACTGGCACTTGGCACTATGTCAATAGGTTAGTACCAAAAATGATATAAATGACTATAAAATGATTATAAAACATCCAAGATTGATAATAAAATAGCATGGAACAATCAAAAATTATAGATACGTTGGAGACGTATCAGCATCCCCAAGCTTAACTCCTACTCGTCCTCGAGTAGGTAAGTGATAAAAACAAAAAATTTGATGTGGAGTGCTGTTCATCAAGTCATATCATATTCTTTTCTTTATAGCATGGACATTTGGACTTTTATGTGATTCAAAGCAATAGTCTAGTTTTGACATAATAATTTAGATACTCAAGCATATCAACAAGCAACCATGTCTTTCAAAATATCAATGCTAAAACAAGTTATCCCTAGCCCATCATGCTCAAACATTGATCCATTCATGAAACACACTCGAATATTAACTACACCCAATACTTGAGCACGATCATATTGCCTCCTAGTTGGTGCTTTTTATGAGAGAAGATGGAGACTCAAATTTCAAAATAAAAATTGCATAAAGTAAAAGAAAGGCCCTTCGCAGAGGGAAGTAGGGATTTGTAGAGGTGCCAGAGCTCAAAGCGAAAAATTAGAGATAAAAACATTTTGGGAGGTGTATCCATCCCACCAACGAAAACGACTTAGAGTTACCGAACACTTTCCATGCTAGATATGCCATAGGCGGTTCCCAAACAGAAAATAAAGTTTATTCCTTTTTCCACCATTCTTTCACTTTCCATGGCTAGCCGTATCCACGGGTGCCCTCCATACCAACACTTTCCAAGGAATTTATTATTTGACAACATAAAGTAAATTCATTTTTTTGCATTTCGGGACTGGGCATCCCTAAAACCTTTGCCTTACTCTTGTGCAATGACAAGTGAATAAACACTCATCTTGAGAATAACACATCTAGCATGGAAAATATTAGCCACCCGTTACCGTTCCTCGAGCGAAACAAACACACAAAAGAGAAGTTTATTTTGAAAATTAGAGATGGCACATGCAAATTTGCTTAGAACGGCAAAAGAATACCGCATATAGGTAGATATAGTGGACTCATGTGGTAAAACTGGTTTAAAGGATTTTGGATGCACAAGTAGAGATCATACTTAGTGCAAAATGAAGGCTAGCAAAAAGATTGAGAAGCTACCAACCAAGAAACGAATAATCTCATAAGCAAGCATTAAGCATAATTAACACCGAATAATGCACCACAAGTAGGATATAATTTTCATTGCATGATTATTGACTTTCGTGCATGCATAGGGAATCACAAACCTTAACACCAATATCCTTACTAGAGCACAATTACTCATCAACATAACTCACATATCACATCATTATATCTCAAAACTATTACTAAGAATCAAGTTTATTTTGTCCAATGATCTTCATGACATTTTCTTTTCTTTATCCTTCTTGGATACCTATCACTTTGGCAATACTTTTCATGTGTTGCTTTTCATAAGCTCAAACAAATATAAGTGAAGATCACGAGCATAACAAATTTTCTTTCTCTCAAAATAATTTAAGTGAAGCAAGAGAGAATTTCTTCAAAATTTTACTAACTCTCAAATAATTCTAAGTGAAGCAAGAGAGCATTTCTTCAAAAATAACAAAGCACACCGTGCTCAAAAAGATATAAGTGAAGCACTAGAGCAAGTCCTAGGTCATAAAAGATTTAAGTGAAGCATAGAGAGCAATTCTAACAAGTCATGATATAATTTTGGCTCTCTCAAATAGGTGTGTCCAGCAAGGATTGATGACTCAAAACACAAAATAAAACAAGCAAAGACACAAATCATACAAGACGCTCCAAGCAAAACACATATCATGTCACGAATAAAAATATAGCCTCGAGTAAAATACCGATAGTTGTTGGAAGAAAGCGGGGATGCCACTCGGGGGCATCCCCAAGCTTGGTTGGTTGCTCATTTTTGGATAATAGCTTGGGATGCCGGGGCATCCCCAAGCTTAGGCTCTTACATCCTTCCTTCATCCATCGTAAGATAACCCAAAACTTGAAAACTTCAATCACAAAAAACTCAACAAAACTTTCGTGAGATCCGTTAGTATAAGAAAGCAAACCACTACTATAAGTGATGTATCAAACCAACTAATATTTTGTTTTTGTATTATATCTACTGTATTCCAACTTTTCTATGGCAAAAACTCATCAAAGAAAACCATAGAGCCATCAAAATAAGCACACAACACAAAGAAAACAGAATCTGTCAAAACAGAACAGTCTTTAGTAATCTGACTTTAGCGAATACTTCTGTAACTCAAAACATTCTACCAAAATAGGACGACCTGGTTAATTTTTATATTAATATTCTTCAAAAATAATTGGCATTTTATCACGTTCTGGTGATTTTTAACAATTATTTTCGTGAGCACAAAGTTTCTGTCTTTTTCACCAAGATTAAACAACTATCAACCAAGAAGATCCTATAGGCTTTACTTGGCACAAACACTAATTAAAACATCAAAAGCACAATCATTAAAGTAGCATAATTGTGTAAAAACTCAAGAACAGCAAGCAAAAAGCAAAAATAAAATTTATTCATTGGGTTGCCTCCCAACAAGCGCTATAGTTTTACGCCCTTAGCTAGGCATAAGCAAGGATCTAAGTTTTGTCATCTTTGGTTCGAGATCCATAATATGCCCTCATGATTGATTCATAGGGTGGCTTAATTCTTGTTCTAGTAAAGTGTTCCATGCCCTTCCTCAAAGGAAATTGGAACTTGATATTGCCTTCTTTCATATCAATCACGGCACCGATAGTGCGTAAAAACGGTCTACCAAGAATAATTGGACAAGACGGATTGCAATCAATATCAAGAACAATAAAATCTATGGGCACATAATTCTATTTGCAAGAATAAGAACATCATTAATTCTTCCCATAGGCTTTTTAATAGTAGAATCCGCCAAGTGCAAATTCAAGAACATTCTTCAAGATTGGTAAGACCAAGCACATCACATAAAGATTTCGGAATTGTAGAAACACTAGCACCCAAGTCACACAAAGCAAAACACTCATAATTTTTAATCTTGACTTTGATAGTAGGTTCCCACTCATCATGCAATTTTCTAGGAATTGAAACTTCTAATTCCAACTTTTCTTCCAAAGCTTTCATCATAGCATCAACAATATGTTTAGTATAAGCTTTATTTTGTTCATAAGCATGGGGTGAATTTATCATGGATTGCAACAAAGAAATACAATCAATCAAAGAGAAACTATCATAATTAAAGTTTTTGTAATCCAGAAGAGTGGGCACATCACTAGTTAAAGTTTTGACCTCTCCAAACCCACTTTCATCAATTTTCTCAACAAGATTTTCACCCTCCGAAATATTGGGACGCCTTCTACATAAAGTTGACTCTTCTCCAGTCCCTTTTTCATAATTCTTAATTTTACTAAACAAGGAATCAATAGAAGAAACACCAATCATTTTAAGATCTTCATCACTTTTGCAAGAATAATCACTAGAAAAAGCTTTCTCTAAAAATTCTCTTTTAGCTCTAAGCATAGCAGTTCTTTTCTTACTTTCATCCATAGAAACATAAAGAGCTTTAATTGATTCATCTACTTTAGGCACAAAAATTTGATTTTCCACATCATGAGCAATTCTATCAACACTTCTAGACAAATCATCAATCTTATTCAACTTTTCTTCTATGGAAGTGTTGAAAACTTTTTGTCTGTTGATAAATTCTTTAATATTATTCTCAAGATCAGAGGTGTTCCTATTATTATTGTAAGATTGATTTCCATAGGAATTACCATAATTATTAGAGGAATTACTAGGAAAAGGCCTAGGATTAAAATTACCTCTATAAGCATTGTTGTTGAAATTATTTCTAGAGATAAAATTCACATCAATGGCATCACTATTTTGCTCAATCAAAGTAGACAAAGGCATATCATTAAAATCAATAGGAGCACTTTTACTAGCAACCAATTTCATAAGAGCATCAACTTTATCACTCAAAGAAGAAATTTCTTCAACCGAATTAACTTTTTTACTAGTAGGAGCTCTTTCGGTATGCCATTGTGAATAATTTGCCATGATATTATCAAGCAATTTGGTGGCTTCACCCAAAGTAATTTCCATAAAAGTACCACCCGCGGCGGAATCTTAAAGATTACAAGAAACAAAATTCAACCCCGCATAAAATTTTTATATGATCATCCAAAGATTTAACCCATGAGTTGGGCAATTCCTTAGCATCATTTTCATCCTTTCCCAAGATTGTGCAACATGCTCATGTTCAAGTTGCTTGAAATTCATGATCTGGGTTCTAAGGGAAATAATTTTTGCGGGAGGAAAATACTTAGTGATAAAAGCATCTTTGCACTTGTTCCAAGAATCGATACTATTACGAGGCAAAGAAGAGAACCAAATTTTTGCAGAATCACGCAAAGAGAACGAAAATAATTTCATCTTGACCACATCATTGTCCACATCTTTTTTCTTTTGCATATCGCATAATTCCATGAAGGTATTAAGATGGGACGCGACATCCTCATTAGGAGTACCGGAAAATTGGTCTTTCATAACAAGATTCAGCAAAGCGGTATTAATATCACAAATCTCCGCACTAGTGGCGGGAGGAGCAAGCGGAGTGCCAATAAAATCATTGTTGTTGGTATTTGAGAAATCACATAACTTGGTGTTCTCTTGAGTCATGATGACCACACAACAAGATTGCACTCAAAAACAGATCCGGCAAGAAAACGGCGAACGGAAAAATATAGGCGAATAAAACGGCAAATCTTTGTGAAGTGGGGGAGAGGAAAACGAGAGGCAAATGGAAAATAATGAAAATTGCAAGGAGATGATATTTGTGATTAGGAACCTGGTTATGTTGAAGATCCTCCCCGGCAACGACGCCAGAAATTCTCCTTGATGGTAGCTGGAACTACATCGGTATTTCCCTGGAGAGGGAGGGATGATGTAGCACAGTGATGGTAGGTATTTCCCTCAGTTATGAAACCAATGTATCGAACCAGTAGGAGAACCAAGCAACACAACGTAAGCAGCACCTGCACACAAACAACAACACCTCGCAACCCGACGTGTTAAAAGGGGTTGTCAATCCCTTCCGGGGTACGACACCTCAAGATAGGCAAACGGACATGAGGTAAATTGTAGTAGATTGATAGATCGAACGCCAAATAAAATAAATAAAGATAAAATGCAGCAAGGTATTTTTGTATTTTTTGGTTTAATAGATCTGAATAAAAATGCAAAGGAAAAGTAGATCGCAAGGCAAATATATGAGAAAGGAGACCCGGGGGCCGTAGGTTTGACTAGTGGCTTATCTCGAGAAGAATAGACAATGGTGGGTAAACAAATTACTGTTGGGCAATTGATAGAACTTCAAATAATTATGATGATATCCAGGCAATGATCATTACATAGGCATCACGTCCAAGATTAGTAGACCGACTCCTGCCTGCATCTACTACTATTACTCCACACATCGACCGCTATCCAGCATGCATCTAGTGTATTAAGTTCATGGAAAAACGGAGTAATGCAATAAGAACGATGACATGATGTAGACAAGATCTGTTTATCTATATGGCGGTAGATATAGATCTCGTCTTTTTATCCTTAGTAGCAACGATACATACGTCTCGGTTCCCTTTCTGTCACTGGGATCGAGCACCATAAGATCGAACCCACTAACTGGCATCTCTTCCCATTGCAAGATAAATAGATCAAGTTGGCCAGACAAAACCCAAATATCGGAGAAGAAATACGAGGCTATAAGAGATCATGCATATAAGAGATCAAAGAAACTCAAATAACTTTCATGGATATAAAAAGACACAACTGATCATAAACTCGAAGTTCATCAGATCCCAACAAACACACCGCAAACGAGTTGCATCATATGGATCTCCAAGAGACCATTGTATTGAGAATTCAGCGAGAGAGAGAAAGCCATCTAGCTACTAAATACGGACCCGAAGGTCTACAAAGAACTACTCACGCATCATCGGAGAGGCACCAATGGAAGTGGTGAACCCCTCTGTGATGGTGTCTAGATTGGATCTGGTTGTTCTGGACTCTGTGGCGGCTGGATGAATATTTCGTCGACGCTTTTAGGGTTCTGGTATTTTTGGGGTATTTATAGAGCAAAGAGGCGGTCCGGGGGGCACCCGAGGTGGCCACAACTCATCAGGGAATGCATGGGCCTCCTGGCGCGCCCTGGTGGGTTGTGCCCCCTCAGGGCACCCCCCAGGTGCAACCAGGGCCCATTGCCTTCCTTCTGGCCCATAAAAATCATCATGGAGTTTCGTGGCATTTGGACTCCGTTTGATATTGATTTCCTGCGATGTAAAAAACATGGAAAAATAGCAACTGGCACTTGGCACTTTGTCAATAGGTTAGTACCAAAAAATGATATAAAATGATTATAAAACATCCAAGATTGATAATAAAACAACATGGAACAATCAAAAATTATAGATACGTTGGAGACGTATCAGTGCCTACACTTCCAGCATTCATTTTCTGAGAGAGAACCACCTACTCATGTGTTGGGACCAAGACATTCCAATCCAACCACAAGAATCTTGATCTCTAGCCTTCCCCAAGTTGCTTTCCACTCAAATCATCTTTCCACCATATCCAAATCTGTGAGAGAGTGTTGAGTTGTTGGGAAGACTATCATTTGAAGCACAAGAGCAAGGAGTTCATCATCAACACACCATCTATTACCTTTTGGGGAGTGGTGTCTCCTAGATTGGTTAGGTGTCACTTGGGAGCCTCCGTCAAGATTGTGGAGTTGAACCAAGGAGTTTGTAAGGGCAAGGAGATCGCCTACTTCGTGAAGATCTACCCAAGTGAGGCAAGTCCTTCGTGGGCGATGGCCATGGTGGGATAGACAAGGTTGCTTCTTCATGGACCCTTCATGGGTGAAGCCCTCCGTGGACTCGCGCAACCGTTACCCTTCGTGGGTTGAAATCTCCATCAACGTGGATGTACGATAGCACCACCTATCGGAACCACCCCAAAAATCTCCGTGCCTACATTGTGTTTGCTCCCTCCAAACTCCTCCCCTTTACCTCCATATGCAATGATTTACATTCCGCTGCTATAGTCTTAGAATTGCATGTGTAGGTTGATTGCTTGACTTGTGCTAAGTTGCTAATATCTGCCAAGACTTAAAATTGGGAAAAGGCTAGATTTTTATTTTGTCAAGTTGTCTAATCACCCCCCCTCTAGACATACTTTCGATCCTACAGCGGGATACTCCGTCGTTATCCACTTGCTCGCCTCTCCTGCTAATAAAATGAGACGATAATTGGCAGAAGGTGTTGCGTCGGGTCTTCAAGACGGAAAACACCCTGGATGGGTCTTCTACAATTGTTTGAAGGACAAATTAAGTTCTCACATATCTGTTGTTCTTCGTTTTCAAGCAACGTGAGCCAAATGTTGGCTTAATGTTGTGCAAAAAGGTTGCAATTTTTTGTACTGGAAAGAAGAATACATCGACCTATTGATTCATAGAGGTCGAGTGCAGAAGTTGCTAGAGATGAGATGGCATATGAGGCTATGTCCCAATTTCTTCATCTGGAGACATAGAAGAAGTAAACCTGGGCATCGGAGGCCCGGCCTGAAGCCCAATGTCCGGACCAGGCACGGGCCTCACATTCCAGCTCGAAGCCCGGAAAACATGATTTTCAAGTTTTTTATATAAATATAGACATAGTATTATAGTAATAACCCCCGAAAATAGTTATTTTATTGTTTTATATACGAAAAATGGGCATTTTCCCGGGCCACGGTCCAGACCGTGCCTGGGCTTGGGATTTTGGGGTTGGGCTCTTTGAAACCCGGCCCATCCGGGAAATGCCCAGGTCTAAGAAGAAGCAAATGTCTTCAGGGGGATGGCAATGGACATAAGGAGATGGAAAAAGTATCGAGTGCACTTGTAGTAGCAGTCAATGAAGTCATGTCTTTGTTGAAGTGTGTAATTGTCTCTTTCTTCTTGTTTGGATCAGTTATAATAGTGAAGAATGGGTGAACTATGTGCTATAAAAGCGAAAATGTTGTTTGGAGGGCTTATCATGCACGTCAGTCTTCGTAGCGATCAAGCACAACCACGTATTACTGTCGCGTATGTCATCCTCCAGCTATTTACAGGCTCATATTTCTCCTTTATCAACAGTATTATCCCATGTGAACCACAACGCCCTATCGCCTCTGGTAAAAGGCAAAAAGCTGCCCTGTCTACCACTAACCACATCTCAAGTCCACGGACATGTAGTGTTATTTAATTTCCAGACCAATCCAGCCAACAACTATCAGACTACCCACAGTGAGAGTAAGGCTAGTCATAGTGGGAGTAACTTAGGTAGTAACATAACACGTCTCAAGACAAATTTGTTTATGTGGCATGAAGTTAATGAGGAGAGAGATGCTTGTGGTAACATAATATGTTACTGTAACATAACACACCCAGAAGTAAAATGAGTATATCTCAATTAATGAAGGCTTGCTTGTTATCATCTATATGTTACTACCCATTATAAAAGTAGTAACATAGACTACTAACATACTCCCTCCGTCCGGTGAAGAGTGTACATCTAGAATTTTTAGGACAAATTATGGAGTTGAGTAAAAAATGCATTGGAAAGGTACAAGCCACCATCTCTCTCATCTTTAATTACCCAACCCCCAATGAGCTAAGTGCATATAGAAATTAAGAAGACCATGTGTAGATTGCTATTGGTCTTGATTACCGTGTGGTGAGAGAGAAGTTTTTTTTCCTACTTTAAAGTACATTGGGAAGATAGAAGTACACTCTTTTGTTGACAAATTTTGAAGCTAGATGTACACTCTTCACCGGACGGAGGGAGTATGCATGTTACTAGTCTAAGTTACTCCCCACTATGACCAGCCTAACATACTCCCTCTGTCCGCGAATAAGTGTACTTCTACCTTTTCTCCTAAGTCAAACTTTCAAAATTTTGACCAACTTTATAGAAAAAAGTAGTAGCATATATGAAATCAAATTGACATATTATGAAAGTACATTTCAAAATGAATCTAGTGATACTAATTTAGTGCCATAAATACTGTTACTTTTTTCAATAAATTCAGTCAAAGTTTTAGAACTTTGACTTAAACCAAAAACTAGATGTACACTTATTCACGGATGGAGGGAGTTGGTAGTAACATCACACATATCTAGATAAAATAGATTATGTGGCAAGTAATAAATGAATAAAGAGAGGCATGTGGCAAGCAATAAATGAAGAAAGATAAGCTAGTTACTAGTAGTATAAGTAACATCACACATATCAAGGCAGGATGAGTCTATAGCCTAATAAATGAAGCATTGCATGTTACCACACATATGTTACTTTCCACTATGGAGGTAGTAACATAGACTAGTAACATAGGCATGTTACTAGTCTAAGTTACTCCCCGTTGTGGCTAGTCTCATCCCGCACACAACAGCTCGGCGCCATTATATCTCTTCCATTACATTTTGAGTTAATTTTTATTTGTGCAAATTGGAGCTTGTCTCCACTGTTTTCTTTATATAAGAGCATTTATAGTCGGACATATCAAATATTACCCCTTAAACGCCCGTGGACGCGCCTGGTCAGTGACCGGGCGTGTCCGTTTTGAGCCCCTATTTATACGTCTACGCAGCCACACTTCTCATTTTCTTCCTCATATGTCCGGTCAGTAGCATGTGATTGGTTGAGATGAAGAGAGAGAAAGAAAAGAATGAATAAAGAAAGAGAAAAGGTGGTCCATATGGGGTCGCGTCCTATCACTACAAAAAAAGGACAGATTCGTGACATTATGGGCCGAATAGAAAAAAAAATCTGTCATGCTTATAACACTTCTATGACGATAATTGTGACAAAACCATGTATCATCATAGATGTGGTGGGCTCCTACTTCTATGACAAAGAATCATGACAGAAAATGGGCTTTTCGTCCTGGGCGGGCCGGGGACGCACATGCATGACATTCTTTGGGCCGTCCATGACGGAAAAAATCATGGTAGAAGCGAGGGCGAGGAAAATATCGGGGAGTTCCCGGTTACGATGGGTGGTAGGGGTCGAGCGATGCACGGAGGTTTGCATGTTTCTCTCGTACACGTACATGCGTGTGTGCGAGGCGTTGGGCTCTAACTGAACCCGAGCAAGGCGTTCGCTTACTGAACTGGAGCGATTGCACTAGCTACATTACTGAATCCGAGCGATCGATCCCTTGGTTGTTAACTGAACCCGAGCGATTCCTTCGCTACTGCTACTAACTGAAGCCGATCGAACCTGCCTCTTGATAAATAATGACCGTTGTTGGGGGTTGGATGAACAGTTCCCGGTGGGGGTTGGATGAACAGGACCCTGTGGTAGTAGTAGGCCATTGCCGCTGGATGAACAGGACCCGATCGAGGAGGCCGGCACACACACCCGAGCCAGTTGGGGTGGACGAACAGGACCCCATGGAGGCTCCATGAACAATAGTCGGTGGAGGCTAGATGAACAGTAGCTGGTGGAGGCAGGAGGACAACGCGGTGGCTGAACAGTAGCAGGTGGAGGCTGGAGGAAGTCGACGGTGGATGAACAATAGCCCGTGGAGGCTGGAGCGAGGCAGTAGACAATGGATGAACAGTAGCCCGTGGAGTCACGTTTTGCGGTATGCCACACCCCTCCCAATGAACATGACCCCGTTTCGACCATAGGCGCTCCAATACAAGTCTGTTTCCTCCATTTTGCGGTACGCCACACCCCTCCCGATAACAGCACCCCGTTTCAACCGTAGGAGCTCAAACACAATTCCGTTTCCTCCGTTCTGCGGTACGCCACACCCCTCCCGATCAACAGGACCCTGTTTCGACCGTAGGAGCTCGAACAGAAGTTCGGTTCCTCCATCCTGCAGTACGCCAGATCTCGTTTCGGCTGTTCTGTCCAAGCCGGTTGGCTCCCGATGAACAGGACGTATTCCAACCCAGTCTGTTTCCTCCCGATGAACACGATGTTGTTTCCTCCGTTCCGACCCAGCCGGTTGGCTGCCGATGAATAGGACGTCGTCAATGTACGCGTTAGAGACCCCGCCCGTATGTATATACATAGCCGTATTTACTTTCTTGCCGCGTGGCTGCACATACGTGTACACGATATAGACGGGACTGTGTTGTTGGGGAACGTTGCAAGGGAAACAAAAAAATTCCTACGCTCACCAAGATTGATCTAGGAGATGAACAACTACGAGAGGAGAGATTGCATCTACATATCCTTGTAGATCACTAAGCGGAAGCATTAAGAAATGCAGTTGATGTAGTCGAACGTCTTCGCGATCCAATCACGATCCGTCCACAAACTCCCGATCAAGTGCCGAACGAACAGCACCTCCGAGTTTAGCACACGTGCGGCTCGGCGGCATCCTCTCCTTCTTGATCCAGCAAGCGAGAGAGAGAGAGAGAGAGAGAGAGAGAGAGAGAGCGAGAGAGAGGAGGTAGATGAGATATGAACCAACACGACGGTGTGGTGGTGGTGGTGGTGGCAGCGGAACTCCAGCAGGGCTTCACCAAGCGCGTACCGGTGAAACGTGAGAGGAGTTGGGAGAGGCAATGGGCAAGGGTGAAGGGTTGGCTGCCCCCATGCGCCCCCCCCCATCTATATATAGGCTAGGGGCAGGGGAGGGTGTCCAAAACACATCTAGGGCCGGCCACAAGGTTGAAATCCCTTTAAACTTGCAGATAACATCTTATCTCTAGATTCAACCCTTTAAATTTAGAGATAAGACCTTATCTCTAGATTTAAACAACATGTGCCTTGGGGAATGGGGCGGCCAACCTAAGTGGGCTGTAGCCCCACCCCTTGGTCCATGTGGGCCCTTCCTAGGTAGTTGGGCCCCATGGTGGAACCCCCAGAACCTTGTAGAACCTTCCTGGTACAATACCGAAAAAACCAAACTTTTTCTGGAGCCCAAAATATGACTTCCCATATATGAATCTTTACCTCCGGACCATTCTGGAGATCCTCGTGATGTCCCGGATCCCATCTGGGACTCCAAACAACCTTCGTACTTTCCACTATTAATATCCCAATACTACCCTAGCGCTACCAAGCGTTAAGCGTGCGACCCTACGGGTTCGAGAATCATGTAGACATGACCGAGACACCTCTACGGTCAATAACCAATAGCGGGACCTGGATGCCCATATTGGTTCCTGTATATTCAATGAAGATCTTATCGGTCGAACCTCGATGTCAAGGATTCAACTAATCCCGTATGTAGTTCCCTTTGTCTATCGGTATGTTACTTGCCCGAGATTCGATCGTTGGTATCTCCATACCTAGTTCAATCTTGTTACCAGCAAGTCTCTTTACTCGTTTCGTAATACAAGATCCCGTGACTAACTCATTGGTCACATTGCTTGGAAGCTTGTTGTGATGTTGTATTACCGAGTGGGCCCTGAGATACCTCTCCGTCATACGGAGTGACAAATCCCAGTCTTGATCCATGCTGAAAGTGCTAGTTATCGACTAGAGGGGGGTGAATAGGTGATTTTTATGAAAGTCTTCAAAACACGAGGGCTTTGAAGACAAACAATAGAAATGAACCTATTGATATGCAGCGGAAGGTAGACTACACTAGACAAGCCATAGTCAAATAAGTAATGAAGAGAAAGCACGAAGACTATCAGCAGCTAGGTAGTATGGATCAGGGTGGAAGATAGTATGAAGCCAAACAACAACAGTCTTCACACAGTGAAGTCAATCAGATAATGCAAGTAGGCAATGACTTCACGAAGACAAACTGTAGGTAAAGGGAGATAAGAGATAGAACTAGTTGCTTGGGGAGGACAGGGATTTGTTGGACCAGTTCCAGTTGCTGTGACAAATGTACGTCTAGTTAGGGAGGCTGAGATTTAACTCAGAAGACCGCGTCTTCACCTTATTCCCCTTGAGCTAAGGACACTTAGTCCTCGCCCAATCACTCTGGTAAGTCTTCAAGGTAGACTTCCAAACCTTCACAGACTTCGTTCACCGGCAATCCACAATGACTCTTGGATGCTCAGAACGCGATGCCTAACCGGCTGGAGGATTCACGTCCTCAAGTGTAACAAGTCTTCAGATCACGCGGACAGAAAGACTTCAGTGATGCCTAACACTCTTTGGCTCTGGGTGTTTTGGGCTTTGTCCTCGCAAGGATCTCTCTCTCAAATGCTTCGGAGGTGGGTTGCTCTCAAACGACAAAAGTCATGCACTAACTCTGAGCAGCCACCAATTTATGGTGTAGGGGGTGTGCTATTTATAGCCAGGAGGCAACCCGACCTGATTTGTCCAAAATGACCCTGGGTCACTAAGGAACTGACACGTGTCCAATGGTCAGATTTCAAACACACGCGGCAGCTTGACTTGGGCTACAAGTAAAGCTGACTCATCCAACTCTGGATAAGATTTGCTCTCATTGTCTTCGCTCGAAGACATAGGATTTGGTTGAGCATCACATCAGTCATTCTGACTTTGTTCACTTGGACCCCACTTAACAGTGCAGTGGTTCGTATGACTCAACAAAGAAGAAAAGGAAACTACGAAACAACCATGTCTTCGCACTCCATACTCTTCACGTGAATGTCTTCTCAAGTCATAATCTTCGTTGTGAATATCTTCACAAACCACCATTGTCTTCAATGTCTTCACACATTTTTAGGGGTCATCTCTGGTAGGTAAACCGAATCAATGTGGGACTACTACTTGTGTTATCCTGCAATTCTCAGAAACACATTAGTCCCTCAACCATGTTTGTCGTCAATACTCCAAAACCAACTAGGGGTGGCACTAGATGCACTTACACATGCCAATGATACGTCTCCAACGTATCTACTTTTCCAAACACTTTTGCCCTTGTTTTGGACTCTAACTTGCATGATTTGAATGGAACTAACCCGGGACGTTGTTTTCAGCAGAATTGCCATGGTGTTATTTTTGTGCAGAAATAAAAGTTCTCGAAATAACCTGAAACTTCACGGAGAATATTTTTGGAATATATAAAAAATACTGGCGAAAGAATCAACGCCAGGGGGCCCACACCCTGTCCACGAGGGTGGGGGCGCGCCCACCCCCCTGGGGCGCGCCCCCTGCCTTGTGGGCCCCCTGAGGCTCCACCGACCTCAACTCTAACTCTATATATCACGTTCGGGGAGAAAAAACCAGAGAGAAGGATTCATCACGTTTTACGATACGGAGCCGCCGCCAAGCCCTAATCTCTTTCGGGGGGCTGATCTGGAGTCCGTTCGGGGCTCCGGAGAGGGGAATCCGTCGCCGTCATTATCATCAACCTTCCTACATCACCAATTTCATGCTGCTCACCGCCGTTCGTGAGTAAATTCCATCATAGGCTTGCTGGACGGTGATGGGTTGGATGAGATTTATCATGTAATCGAGTTAGTTTTGTTAGGGTTTGATCCCTAGTATCCATTATGTTCTGAGATTGATCTTGCTATGACTTTGCTATGCTTAATGCTTGTCACTAGGGCCCGAGTGCCATGATTTCAGATCTGAACCTATTATGTTTTCATGAATATATGTGAGTTCTTGACCCTATTCTGCAAGTCAATAGTCACCTACTATGTGTTATGATCCGGTACCCCCGAAGTGACAATAATCGGGACCACTCCCGGTGATGACCGTAGTTTGAGGAGTTCATGTATTCATAAGTGTTAATGATTTGGTCTGGTACTCTATTAAAAGGAGGCCTTAATATCCCTTAGTTTCCAATAGGACCCCGCTGCCATGGGAGGGTAGGACAAAAGATGTCATGAAAGTTCTTTTCCATAAGCACGTATGACTATATTCGGAATACATGCCTACATTACATTGATAAACTGGAGCTAGTTCTGTGTCACCCTATGTTATAACCGTTGCATGAGGAATCGCATCTGACATAATTATCCATCACTGATCCAATGCCTACGAGCTTTTGACATATTGATCTTTGCTTAGTTACTTTTCCGTTGCCACTGTTACAATTACTACAAAACTGCTACTGTTACCTTTGCCACTGTTACCGTTACTTCCATATTACTTTGCTACTAAATACTTTGCTGCAGATATTAAGTTTTCCAGGTGTGATTGAATTGACAACTCAGCTGCTAATACTTGAGAATATTCTTTGGCTCCCCTTGTGTCGAATCAATAAATTTGGGTTGAATACTCTACCCTCGAAAACTGTTGCGATCTCCTATACTTGTGGGTTATCAAGACTATTTTATGGCGCCGTTGCCGGGGAGCATAGCTCTATTCTTTGAGTCATTTGGGATTTATATCTGCTGATCACTATGAGGAACTTGAAAGACGAAAAAACCAAGATTTATCCCTCAACTACGAGGGGAGGTAAAAACCTGACATCTAGCTCTACACTTGATTCACCTTCTATTATGAGTAAACTTGCGACACCTAAACCTACTCCTGGTATTGATTCTGATATGTCGCATGTTATTGATGATGTCACTTCTGCTTTGCATGATACTTATGATGAAACTACTTCTATGCTTGATAATACTGTGCCATTAGGTGAATTTCTTGATGAACAATTTGCTAGGGTTAGAGAGAATGAAATTATTGAAACTGATAATATTGATGAAAGTGATGATGAAGATTCTCCCCCTAGATATGAATTGCCTGATGTACCTGAGGGTTATGTTATGCATGAAGAAACTGCTAGAGACTTTTTTGCTTACAAAGATAGATATGATCTTAAGAAACTGTTAGCTAAGCTGAAAGAAAAATCTTTGAATGCTAGAATGAAATATGACCCATGCTTTTGCTACTTCACCTATCTGTATTTCTGATAAGGATTATGATTTCTCGGTCGATCCTGAGATAATTACTTTGGTTGAATCTGATCCTTTCTATGGCTATGAATCTGAAACTGTTGTGGCACATCTTACTAAATTAAATGATATAGCCACCCTATTCACTCATGAGGAAAAAATTCGTTACTACTATATCCTTAAATTATTTCCGTTCTCATTAAAGGGTGATGCTAAAACATGGTTTAATTCTCTTGATCCTGGTTGTGTGCGTACTCCCCAGGATATGATTTATTACTTCTCTACTAAATATTTCTCCGCTCATAAGAAACAAGCTGCCTTAAGGGAAATATATAATTTTGTGCAAATTGAAGAAGAGAGTCTCCCACAAGCTTGGGGGAGGCTTCTCCGATTACTTAATGCTTTTGAAAGAACATGCGGTGCCCCCATGTTTGGTTTTGGTAATTGATGACAATCTCTATGGACTAATGGTTGCCTTGAGTTATATTTGAAGGATTTGTCCATAGGCATATCTTGAAGTTCATGTGTTGGTTTCAAGGAGTTTATGTGGTGACCAAGGTGTTATTAAGGAATTATCCAAAGATTGGTCATGTGAGAGTTGAGCTTATTGCAAGCATGTCTTGGAGAAGAAGATTGTGTGATCATTCATGTATATCTTCAAGACATCATCCAAATGAAGAGAGTTGAAAAGATTCAAGGTTGATCAAGACTAAGTCAAGAGTGAATCAACTTGATCAACTCACAAAGCGTAGAAGATGTACCGAGAGGGATCAAGCGATCCCATGGTGTGGTAAGAATTGTCAATTACGCTTTGTGTACTAACCCATGATCTTCGTGAGAGTTCTTTGTGGGGTTAGGTTGCGGTGTGCAAGTTCAAGTGAAGCATCATGAAGAGATCAAATGCTTGAAGCTTGCCGTCCATTGTGGTGACAATGGACTTGTGAAGATGTTGCGGTGTGCAAGTTCAAGTGAAGCATCATGAAGAGATCAAATGCTTGAAGCTTGCCGTCCATTGTGGTGACAATGGACTTGTGAAGATGTGCGGAAGAGTGGCTCACCCATAGTGGAGTATGGGGGAGCAATCAACTAGTCTTCATCGAGCCAACGCAACCAAGAAAGGTGGTCCAACTTGAGGGAGTCAAGATCGTCATCATCTAGCTCAAGTGGACCATGTGCAAGGCAAAGGTTCGCCCTTGATAGGTTTTCTATTTTACCGGTCTCATGATGGTAGTTGGGAGACCGGGTTATAGGATCGATTGCTGTACTATCAAGGGGGGCTCTCGATGAGTAGCTTGATCGTATCATTCGTAGAGAGCTCAAACCATTGCATCCTTGCATCATCTTTCTTGGTTCTTGTTTGGTTTTTCTCTTTGTGAGTTTTGGAGCTTATGGTCATCTTGATGACAAGCTCGAGTTCATCGAAAGCGGAGTTCACTCGCATCTTCTATGATGTTTTCGATGTTGGAAGGTTATGCCAGTTCTTCTCGGTTGGAGGTTTCACTCCTCTATTTTGTTGGCATACCTTCCCTGCCTCTTCTTACTATAACTACTCGCTGTTTTGATGCTACTCGTCGTGTTGTATCCAACAAGCTTGAGTTTGCTCAATTCGGAGCTCATATGCAGAAGTTATGGCAGTTTTGGTTTCCCGTGGAGTATACTTGTTTTCGTGGAAGTGGCTTTAGGATGGTTCCAGCGGTAGTATCGCGGTACCCAGCGGTAGTACCGCTTAGGGGTCACAAGTGGCAGTACCGCTCCGCAGCGGTAGTACCGCTGGTGGGTCCTCAGCAGTAGTACCGCTACGGTACCAGGCCCCTACCGCGTCGACTCGAGGGGTCATTTTTCGTGTCGGATAGTGCGGTACTTCACAGCGGCAGTAGGGCGGCAGTACCGCTCACGAGCGGTAGTACCGCCCAACCACCGCGGCAGTACCGCTCGGGTCTGTCACTCTCCTGCCCTCCAGACTCCACGGTAGTACCGCCCGGGGGAGCGGTAGTACCGCTGCCTCCTGCGGTAGTACCGCCCTCTGCGGGGCTGTTTTGGGGGTATCGGTTGGATTGTTCCCCCCACTATATTAGGGGGTCTTCTTCCCCATTCTACCTTATCCTTTGAGCTCGTGTTCTTCCCCCATTGTTGACCTTCTTCGAGCTTCCTAACTCTCAATCCCTCCATGGATTCTTGCTAGTTTTTGAGGGAAAAGAGAGAGGAGATCTAGATCCACATTTCCACCTATCACTTTCTCCTCTATGTGAGGGGAACCCCTTGGATCTATATCTTGGAGTTCTTGGTGTTCTCCTTCTTGTTCTTCCTCTCATTTTCCTCCCTAGCATTAGTTGCTTCGGTGGGATTTGAGAGAGAAGGACTTGGGCACTCCGTGTGCCCTTGCCATTGCATTTGGTGCATCGGTTTGAGTTCTCCACGGTGATACGTGGAAGTTACAAGTTGAGAAGCTTATTACTCTTGGGTGCTTGGTACCCTTGAGCTTGTTCCTCTTGGGTGCTTGGGCGCCCTAGACGGTTGGTGGTGTTTGGAGCTCAATCATTGTGGTGTAAAGCTCCGGGCAAGCGTCGGGGTCTCCAATTAGGTTGGAGATCGCCCCGAGCAATTTGACGGGTTCTGGTGACCGCCCCCAAGGGTTGCCAAAGTGTACGGGTTCGGTGACCGCCCCCAAGGGTTGCCATTTGTACGGGTTCGGTGACCGCCCTCAAGGGTCCCTCAGTGGAATCACGGCATCTTGCATTGTGCGAGGGCGTGAGGAGATTACGGTGGCCCTAGTGGCTTCTTGGGGAGCATTGTGCCTCCACACCGCTCCAAACGGAGATTAGCATCCGCAAGGGTGTGAACTTCGGGATACATCGTCGTCTCCGCGTGCCTCGGTTATCTCTTACCCGAGCCCTTTACTTATGCACTTTACTTTGTGATAGCCATATTGTTTCTTGTCATATATCTTGCTATCACCTAGTAGTTTGTCTTGCTTAGCATAAGTTGTTGGTGCACATAGGTGAGCCTAGTTGTTGTAGGTTTTGTGCTTGACAAATTAACCGCTAGGTTTATTCCGCATTTGTTCAAGCCTAAACCGTAATTATTTTAAAGCGCCTATTCACCCCCCCTAGGCGACATCCTCAATCTTTCAGCTTTTCCTGATCATCCTCTTAAGAAAATGAAATGCTTGATATCTTTTATAATGGACTAACCGATGCTTCCAGAGACCACCTGGATAGTTGTGCTGGTTGTGTTTTCAGGGAAAGAACTGTTGATCAAGCTGAATTGCTATTGAATAATATGTTGAGTAATGAAAATGATTGGACACTTCCTGAACCAATTCATAAGCCAACTCCGAAGAAAAGGGGTATTCTATTTCTCAGTCCTGAAAATATGCAAGAGGCAAAGAAATCTATGAAAGAAAAGGGTATTAAAGCTGAAGATGTTAAGAATTTACCACCTATTGAAGAAATACATGGTCTTGATAACCCGACACAGGTAGTAAAGGTAAATTATCTCTATATATTTGATGAAGGTGATATTCCTCGTTATAAGTCTGCTAGTCAATGCTTAGATGAGTTTGATAATTTTATTGTTAAACAAGAAAACTTCAATGCTTATGTTGGTAGACAATTGAAACGTAATGCTTATATGATTGAACACTTGAGTGATTATATGTCTAGAGTTAAAGGTGAACTTAAACTCATTAGTAAACATGCTTCTATGGTTACCACTCAAGTAGAACAAGTGCTTAAAGCTCAAAATGATTTGCTCAATGAATTAAATAATAAGAGAAATGATAATGTTGTTAGAGTTATGACTAGAGGGGGTAAAATGACTCAGGAACCTTTGTATCCTGAGGGCCACCCTAAGAGAATTGAGCAAGATTCTCAGAGAACTAAAGTAGATGCACCTTGTCCTTCTAAGAAGAAGAAAATAAAAATAATAGGACTTTGCATGCTTCTAGTGAACCTGTTGCTGACACACCTGAGAATCCCAATGATATTTCTATTTCTGATGCTGAAACTGTAACATCCCAAGTTTTCAATTTGGAATGTTTTACAATTATTAGCTAAGCATCTATGCATTTTGTTTGAATTGAGTGACATTTGGAAATTTTCAGAGGCATTTAAGTTTTGTTTGGATTCAACTTGGCATTTAAAAATTTACTTCAAATATCCCTGACAAATACTTGAGCAAAAGTATGAGAGGAGCTAACATGACACTCCAAAAAAAGTCGGAAGAAAATATTGCCAAAAGATTTGAATTCAAATTTGAATTTTATTTCGAATTTGCAGAAAATGTTTTCCATATACACGCCAAGTTTCCCACATAATGGCATCACCATGGCTAGCATGCACGCCAAGTTTCATTCATTTATGGCATTCTATGCATTTTCTACGGTTTTCTAGGTGAAAAAACCCTAAAAATACAGGCTTGGCATGACGGAGCATGTTTGTTGTCCGGATTCATTCATTTTTGCACGGGAGCGGAGCTGCTCGAGTGTTGCGTCGGGCCCCAATGTCGTGTATCCATCGGCGGTGATGTGCCACTCCTTCGGCAGCCGTGCCGACGATGAAATGAGTAGTCCGAAGCGGCTCAACTCTGCATGCGGCCACGAGAGAGTTGACGGCCAAGATCGACCGTCTCGCTGTCGGATCCGGAGCTCGCCATCGAGAAGAGTAGGGGCGACGGGGGTCTAAGGAGGAGGAGGAGGGGCAGTGTGCGGCGGCTGGCCGACCCCGGCTTTTTATAGCCTGGGGGCTGCAGGGGGAGGGGGGTTGGAGGGCGCCGCATCGGTGTGAATGCCAGGGCGGGTAGCACGAGGCGACGACTTAATGGCGGGGCGAGCGATGCGGCATGCGAGCGACAGGCGGCAGCGGATGTGGCACGGCAGCCGAGACGACGGCGGTAAGCGGTAGGGGTGCAGCCGTGCTGCCCCGCGTGCCACGGCGCGTCACGCAACACAAATATCGTGATCCGGTGCCAACAAAAATAGAAAATAAATCACTGCTGCCCTGCAGATGAAAAATGAAAAAGCCTGGAATCTATCACAACAAACCTTCGTATCCTAGTGGCTAGTTCAAATCTGCAAATTGCCCCAGTGCAACAGGTCGCAAGTTCGACCCCGTCTCAGCGGTCTTTTTTTTTACTTTCTCAAAAACAAATCACGCCACCCAGTGGATGAAAAAATACGCCTTGCACCGTGGACGCACGAATACATATACGTAGTGCACGGGCGGGCGGGCCATTTTTATAAATATATGACCATCATGCCTTTACCGATGAAGGAATATCGGATAATCTAAATCGTTCATGTGTTTAGGGAGTCTACCGAAGCAGAAGTGTTTATTTCCTTTTTCTTTCTGTGCCAAGACATGGCCCCAGCCTAGTGACACTTCTGTTCAGCCATTTACTGTTAAGGCACTCTCTAGTCTCTAATAGAAATCGTCATTTGTGTGTTTCAAGGATCAGAAGCAAATAGTATCACTACCACTCAACAGTTGCTCGGAGAGAAAAAAAACACTCTCTAATCAACTACACCTGCCGTCTCGTTATAATATAAGAGCGTTTTTGACACAATACTAGTGTAAAAAACGCTTTTATATTATAAGACGGATGGAGTAGTAGATGACTGAAAAAAATAGGTTCTTGTTTTTTAGTTCATTTTTTTAACTGGTGAGATTACTAAGTGGTCCCTTTGTTTAGCTGCTGCCAGAACTAATCTTACCAGAAACTCATTTTTCAGGTTGCCTGGTCCCTTTGTTTAGCTGCTACCAGAACTAATCTTACCACAAACTCATTTTTCAGGTTGCCTGCCCTAGTCTATCACCAGATAAACTGATGATCTGTCTCAACTTGCCAGGTTGAATGGTCTGCATCAGTCAAAATCGTATCATATCACCAAAATGAACTTGTCAACCCAAAGAATCTCATCACCTTACAGATCGTAGATCACAGATCAGATCTGAATAGCCATGACCTTGCGGGATCAGATCATTATCAATCCACCAACACCCAGAAACGGTGATTAAACTAAACAGGTCAGTAAAAACCGCTGCCATTGCTATCACTCCAAATTTTCATTTCCCTTGCACACTTCGGAGTGATAAGATAGATATACACGCTCTCACCCAATAAACCCAAGAATTACATGGCTGCACTCCACACAAGAGAAAAGAAGAGGGCTGGCTGGTTGGCATTCACAATTTACGTGGCACGTAAATACCCTATATTTTTTGCTGGACCTGAAGCTTATGGGGATTTTACAAGTAGGTGCTCATATAGTCGTGTGGGGTTGTTGTGGATTATCAACGGGTTCGCGTCCTCCAGGCGCTCCGCGAGCGATCTGAGCATGGAGACCAGATGCCGGGTGTTCTTGGTGCATCTGCACACCAGGTCGAGGTACTGCACGGCCTCCTGGGGCATGAGCCCGGTCATGAAGAAGGGGAAGAGCTTCGAGTGCGTCATCTCCATCGTGCCCATGGCCTCCGACGCCCATCCGGAGTTGGACTTGTCAGGAACATTCCCCTCCTCGCGCTGCATCCGCCGTACCGATTCCAATCGTGGGAGCATATCCTTCTCTTCCTCCTTGAAGTGCTCCTTGGTGTGATCCTGCCAGTGTTTGATTAATTTCAGATCCACACCAAGCATGAAAAAAAGATTTGTGATGGCTTATGTAATCATTTGATATTATTCTAAAGAATCAATATATAACAAATATTTACAAGTTGCTACCAGATAAGGATAACGTATAATGATCCTATCACAGGAGATCATTTCCAAATATTTAGGTACATCTTTCGCATTATTCTAGCATGCATGTACATCATTTCACTGTAACATTAACAACTGCTCCCTCCGTAACTTAATACTCCCTGCGTCCGGAAATACTTGTCGCAGAAATGGGTACAAATGGGTGTATCTAGAACTAAAATACATCTAGATACATCCATTTCTTGGACAAGTATTTCCGGACGAAGGGAGTATAATAGTGTCAAAGAAACACCTTATATTAAGTTACAGAGGGAGTAATGAATAGATTGTAGAAGTTGTCAACCCTTCTAAGTTGGTTCTGAGCGAAACGGTTGCTGTCTGCATACTACTTAATGCCAAGATACTACGTGGCGAATCAACGCGGCAAAGCATCCATGGAAGTGCTCCTGATGATTACAACATATATGATCTTAGCAGTTTGCTGAGCTACGTCAACTCCTTTCATCAGCTTGGTAGGCACATGTGGATAGACCTAGCTGTAGTGAGAATAAACAGCTAAAACCCAATGTCTTGCAAAGCAACTTTCTTAGTTGCTTAGGCCAGGCTGCACTCTAGCTTCGGCCAGGCTGACTCTTCTCACAACTTTCCAGGAGCAAAACTCTAGTGCAGTGGTAGAGCTGTACGCAATAGCAATGGTGGAGGATCCATATCCAACTCTCGAAGTTACGACACTAACCCGACCCTACATGTGGCACTGAAATCCTCAAAAGCAAATCATACAAGGTAAACAGGTCAGACCAGGCTGCACCCTGCTTTCGCCTAAGCTTTCCACTCACACAATAATAATGTGGTAATATGGTAGTAGAGCTGTATGCAACTGCCATGGTAGTGGGTCTGTATCCAACTTGAACACTAAAATTAACCCTACAATACAATGTGCTGCTCAAACTATGAAGTTTTACAGAGCAAACAGGTTGGTAGTGGCCCTTATCCAGGTCCACATGATCTTCCAAAAGTGCAAGGGACAGTAGTGCAACACAACCAACTTTTCCATGGAAGAAGCAAGGAATCAGTATATTTTTCTCTCGTGGGACTAGGTGAACTCTCATCATTGTACTTCACTTTCGGTTACTACCTTTCTGAGAGTATCTCTTGTCAGGTCATTAGCTAAAGGGGTACTGATTATGAGAGGATAACATCCACACCAACAAATTACTGGTGGCACTTTTGCCTGAAGGCAGTAGACAAGCCTTGCAAGTCACAAAAGGTGAAGCTTGCACATCAACCTCCGCGAAATGACTTTTCATATAGCACAATTCCAAAAGCCACCTGAATATTCTTTCCGGTATATGATATTGAAACATACTAGTAGCACAGTTCAAATACAAACTTGCAAGATTTCACAAGCAATGCAGAGTACAGAACAGTAATGCAATAAGCAGAATATGCTAGATGAAACAGCCACCAAATGCACAAGAGAGCATGTACGTACCTGCAACGCTTTGAGGCGGACGGAGAGGTTGACCAGCACTTCATAGAAGAGGGCGCTGCCCAGCTCCAGCGTCAGAAGCGTTTTTATATCCTCCTTGATTCCGTTCATCATGGGCAGGTGCTTCCCGTGCTGCTCCTGAACCTTATCGCACACCCCTGCGCATAAAATACTTTTAGGATCAGATTGGACTGCAGTTACTCAATCATATGGGCGTGATTAAACAACTGCTTAATTAAGCTCTCGGATCGAGGATAACAACAAGGGCGTTTGGTCTAGTGGTATGATTCCCGCTTCGGGTGCGGGAGGTCGTGAGTTCGATTCTCGCAACGCCCCATTTTTTGTTATGTTTTGCACCTGGATGGAAAATGACAAGGGAATTTTTCTATCAGTAGCTTCTGCTCTACTACACGACATCACTGTCTTTTGTTACCTTGTTCGTTTTTACCAATCGGATGGGAGAAAATGTCCATGTGCAGCTACAAAGGTAAAGGAACCAGAAGCATTTTGATCGACAAGGAACACAGTAGATAGAGAAAGGAAAAGAGCGCTCCTATCCCCATCCCTTCCTGTCACGGCAGATTCTGCAAATCCATGAAAATTCACCAGCACGAGTACACGGCCGGCGCAAAGCAATTTATAGCAGGGACACGGAGCAGTTGCCCATAGGCGGTGAATGCACCCGGAATGTCAAAAGGGACAGGAAAATGCAGAAGACGACAATGAGGAAACCACCCAATAGGAAATGCACCTTCCTCAGAAATCCTCGAGAGCAGCAAGCGAAATTTAAGTGAAATGTTGAGACTAGTGGGGAATGGGATCGGGCTGAAATTGACCTGGGAACGAAGCCCTCTGGATGTCGGGGAACAGCACCCGCTCCTCCATCCTGGCGTGCTCCAGCATCACCTCCATGGCGTCGCCGTACCACTTCCCGAGCCTCCGCACCTCGGCGCCCTCCACCGCCACGTTCCGCCCCTTGCCGGCCTTCTTCGCCCCCTTCTTCACCATCTCCGCCAGCTTGGCGGCGACGCCCTCCAGGTGCCGCTCCGCGCTGCGGTGCTGCAGCCGCACCATCTCGGCCACCTCCTCGGCGGCCGCGGCGGCCAGCGAGGCGCGCGCGGATGGCGGGCGGTCGGGCGGCGCGACGCGGGGCTTGCCCTCGAAGCGCGCGTCGACGTGGCGCAGCAGCTCGTCGGCGGCGCCGCAGAGCTCCGGGTCGGCGGCGGAGAGGCGGAGCACGGGGCGGCCGAGCGGGGCCGCCTCGGACGGCGTGAAGTGCACGGGCGCCGCCGCCTTGTAGAGCAGCGCGACGCGGAGGCGCCACGCGACGGGGCAGCCGTCGGAGCCGTAGACGCGGACGACGCCCCCACGCTCGGCGTCGGCCTCCGGGTCGACGGAGACGGAGACGGAGGGGGATCTGGCGAGCGCATACGGGGACACGGTGGTGCCGCCGCCGCCGCCGCCGCCGCCGCTGGCGCCGCCGGAGGCCGTGCTGGAGTGGGAGGGCGGGGAGCCGGCCGGGGACGGGCGGCGGCGGCGCGGGGAGGGGGAGCAATTGCCCATCGGGAACCGGGCCGGGGAGGGGAAGGGTTTGGGGGGAGCTCTGGGGGAGGAGCCGGAGGGAGGGAGGTGGCGACTGGCGAGGGGTTGCGGCTTGGGGGAGTGTTGAGTCGCGCTGCGTCGCGGCGTTGGGGCGCGGGGCGAAGTTGGCGGAGGGGGGAGGTGGGGCCCGGCTCGGGGGGCGGCCGTTTTGGTGCTGTGTCTGTCTGGGTTTTGCGATGGAGGGGATCAGACCCTCTCTTGTCGCCGTCAAGAGAGCTCCAAGAAGAGGGATGACAGGGGATGCGCTGATTTGCTTTGGAGCAAAGTGTTTGATGGTTTGGGTGCTGTTACTCGGGCTCGGACGGGGTACTGTCAGATTTATAGGCAACCATGTGCTGCGAGCAGATCTTCCTATGAGGACCATAGTGAGATTTGAATGCACTAAAAGACGCACTGTATCTTTTTCCATGAAAGGCCATCAGGAATATCTACTCTTATCATATGAGAGGAAACATTCTGGTATGTTCTTTCTTCGGAATATCGTGAAGACCGGAAACATGAAAGAATAATCCGTGTCGATGATAACATGTGACAAAAGGAAGCAAAGAACAAAAATGACGCAAAGCTCATTCAAAATGGAGATACCAAAAATGAGCTTTGCGTCATAAGATCCACACAAAACGGATTTTCGAATAAAGTGGCCCCCCACAGAGTCATTTGTTTGATTCTCTAGTTTGGTAGTACTATCTTTGTTGTGATGTCGCGTCCTGACCTTGCCGTGTGGCCCTCTTTGATCATCCATGCCTAACGCATGCATCGGACAAACCACGACACGATACCGTGTGAATGCATGCAAGCATGACATCAAGCAACATTCTACAGTTTCGAATTTTCATGAAAAAAAAATCTCATTTGGTGTATTCAATTCACAATCCGCTCTCACTATAACCAAAATTGATATGGTTTGTCGACTTCTTTTCCGATCAATAATTACCATGCTATGTTTTGGCTATTTACAAGATGTATGTGCTTTATAGGCATTTCATTATCAAATTATAATACATGGTTTACTGTCACGTGGACTTATATGATTTTTACCCGTTGATAACACTTCAATACTTACTATTTAGACCTACATAACATTGCAAAGTAACATATTTTTTTACCTGGTAAGCATACACTATTAGGATGGTAATCATTCACTACTAACATGGAAGCCTCATATCATAACTTGGTAACTGGTGTTAATAGAAGAAAACATCATCAAATAAAATGATATTGTTTTGAGGTTCACGTGGTGAAGACAAATCTCTAAAAAAATCGGCATATTGCTAACTGGTTTTACAGTTTAAGTACTAAATAATTCAATTTTTAATAAAAAAATCATGATACTTCCTCCGTTTCAGTTTACAAGTCCTACGCGTATATCTAGGTTGCCAATTTGATCACCCTAATATAAACTATATAACACAAAAATTATATCATTTGAAAATAGAACATGTGAAGTTTATATTGATATATTTTTTGTAATATATGACTTCTATTAGGTTGGTCAAATTTACGACCTAGGGATACGCGCACGCCCTGTAAACCGAGAGAGAGGGAGTAGAAGATTTAGGCTGGCCATAGTGGGAGTAACATAACCGGTAACATGCACTTGGGACTAGCAAACATGCTTATGTGACACATAATTAAAGAAGAGAGAGAGAGAGTTAGAGTAACATACGTAGATACCGTATCATGTTAAATGCTATGCTACTTTGTGTCATGCATGGCAATAAATATGATCATCTATGATACTACTTTATGATATTATGCACTATGGAGGTAGTATCATACACTAGTATGCATGATACTACTATATGATACTCCCCACTATGAGTAGCCTTAGATAGGCACCTCCTATCTTTATTGAGGAGAGAATCCCAAGAAGAATTGGTTGCATTTGAGGACATAGGTGGGCATGTGTTCCACAAATATTTTTTGTTGATTATAATCTCATTTGATTTACGTGTTTTTAAATATTTGATATTTTTTTAGTATTGTACAGAAACACATTTTTCTTTAGAGAAAGCATGCCATACCGAACACTATATTTCTAGTCTTCATTTGAGCCTTAAATTATGCACACCGCAGTGCATCAAGTACAAACATGGATCTTTTTTCTGGGAAGTTATGGAATTCTTGGATAAAAAATATGCACAAAAATTTATAATATTGACACATCGCTGGAAATGATATTCTGGCGGGAATTTAGGAGCAAGAAAGTTTGATTCAGTTGCGCACGGAGGAGTGTGGCCACTTCACCTCGATCAGGGGTTAGTGGTGTGTCGTGGCAAATCTCAATGACAATGGTGGTGCTGTTAGACAGGGGGTCATTTCCCTTCTAATGCTAGTCTCATGGGACATATGTAATGGGTGTAACATCAGGGGTTTTAGGGCCTTTTCATCTTTGTCGAGTGTCACCATTGCTAGAATTAAGGAGTAGGTCAAGTTGTGGGTTGTGGTGGGCGCGAAGCCTTGAGTTCAATCATCTCGCGAGAGTAATAATTTTTATTGTTTGGGTCACCGTTCGATCACGATGCTAGCGAATGACCGATATTTGCATACCAGTGAGAGCCATGCTAAAGAAGTAGTGTTCAAAAGCTTATGCCCTCATTTTGAAGAAAAAGGTAGTGCCTCTCCCGTTAGGGTTCCTCTTCCCCTCTCACTTTGCGGCGGTTAGGGCACTTATCTCATCCAAACTTCACCGGTGAGCCCATGGATCCACCTCCCCTATGCCTGCTGCTCAAGCGACCGGTGGTGGGGAGGGGGGTCCCAGTGCCTTGGCTCCAGCTAGTAGTTTAGGTTAGTTTTTTTTTTGCAGGGGCGACATTCGAGCGGGCGGCGACGCTTCATCTTTGAGTTGGTCTGCTGGGCTCCGGTCCGCCTCAACTTCGTCCATTGGGACAGAGTCGATGGAGCTCTGACGTAGATCATGTCGTTTTTCTTTGGGGCGGCGAGGTAGGATTTCTCGTCGTATGTGTACACCGGTGAAATTTGGTGGTAGACGCTTCAAATTGATTTAAATGTTTAATGGCGATGATTGCGGCTCTAGGACGTTGATCCTTAGGGACACGTGTACGAAGACTTCTCGGCGGTTAACGACAAGTCAAACCGGCTCAGATAGAAGAGCGGCGACAACGACACACCGTTGGCTTGTTCCGCTGGCGGTAGTGGCCGTTTGGTGTTGAAGGGTCCTCCGTGTATTTTTTATTATTATTATATTTTTGAACCTTGGTGTATCATGGTAAGACATCATCATTTTCGATCCAATCATAAGAAAACAGTTGATGGGAAAAGGAAGGAGCCAATCACTCCTGCAGTGATTACTGCAATTAAACCAAAATAATTAAGTGCCTTGTAATTGGACCACATGCATAGGTTTATTATTTGCAAATCCCCACTTTAAACGCTAGTTGACAAAGGGCCACCAAATTATCAGCAGCACGGCGGTACTCCATGCTGGATTGCTGGTGGAGTTATTTGTCATACGGCCTGAGAAACCAAAACGAGGGCGTACGACTACGTGCCATTGTAGAGAGAAATCTGAAATCATTGTGGTTTGAGGACTTGTGATTGTTGTCTTTTTTACGAGAGATACTCACCGGCCGTTGGAATCTGATGGTTACGGAATCGGCATCTAGAATCGTTGTCCGGTTAGACGCCCCTCGGCTCAGTGGATCGAGCAGGTTGATTAGCATCTACTAGTGGCATTGCCTCCCGATAAAGCCAAGGCAGCACAGGCCGAAGCAAAGCTACCAGTAGAACTGACTTTTTGGTTGGCTTAATTAGCAGCCAAGTACTAGTACTACTCCACAGCATGCTTCTAAGTTTTCGATCGTAGTGTTGTTTTTGTCACAGGAATGGGATTGCTAAATTTGCCAAAGGCCTCCTTTTAAACACATAGGAATAGAAAATTTTCCTACTACCTCATTTCCGGTTTATAGGGCTCAATTCAAAAATCTCACCAATCAAGATAGATGATGAGTGGTGAAACAATTTTTGTAGTTTGCAAAACCACTCAATTAATGCGCTTGTTTTCTTCAAAAAATTGTGTTTACCAATGCATTAATTGTAATGCATGCATGCATAAAGTATATGCACTGGTCAATTTTCTCTTAATACTTGCATGCAATGATTTATTGCACCTTGAAATCTAAACAAGTGATGGGAAACAACCAAATAAAATGGGAAAACTAAACAATAAATGTGAAAACACTATAAACTGGAAATGCTTAATGAGACTTATAAAATGCTTAATGAGACTTATAAAATGGGAAAACTAAACATTTGAGATAAACCCTATAAACCGGAAAAGAGAGAGTATGAAATTATAAGCTATACGTAGCAAAAAGTAATATCATTCGAAACTACATTAAATGTGAATCCAACAAAATAATTTTCTGTGACATACATTAATATTTTGCTAGTCAAATATATGACCAAAGTTTGACCCAAAATACGATGGGGACTAATAAACTCAGACCGATGTACTACTATTTAAGCCTTTGGTTTTAAATGGATGTTGCAAAGGAAAAATGGAGGAAGTTTTTCTTTGGTCTGAAAGATGTGGGAATTTTACAATCCACTTGAATCTCTTTTTAAATTTCCTATGCACGAAGAACGAGACTGGGATCTTTATTGGCATAATAAAATGCTGATTATACATTCCCATGCGGTTTGTGTCAGAGTTATTTCCGTCAGATCCTTGGGTAGGGTACCTCTGGTCGCACGAGTAGATCAAATAAGAAATAAGAGATTTCAAAAAAAAACAGGAGTTTGCCTAGGTTCAGGCCCTCGTGGAGGAGATAAAACCCTACTTCCTACTTGATTGTATTGATTGGGTATAGGGGACACAATGATCGAGGGATTTGTAAGTGCATCTAGTTCCCCTTAGTGATTTTGGTGTATTGAAGACTTATAGGTTAAGGGACTAATGAGTTTGTGAGTGTACACAGGTCTATAAGTCTATGAGGAGTTTGATACTTACGATGAAAGTCGACCCCTGAAAATGAATGTCTTCAGCTGAAGACTTTGGTTTTCTTGAAGACTTTGAAAGTGAAGAAAGTGGTGTGACCTTGAAGACTTGGTATTCATGCGAGGACTATGAAGCGTGAAGATTTCTGTTTTCATAGTTTCATTTTCTCTTTCTTGAGTCATAGGAAACACCGTACTATTAAAGGGGGTTGAGGTAAAACTAAGGAAAAGCTTCCAAGTGATGCTCATCTCAAAATCCTACACCTACCCAATCCTTTCGAGTGAAGCCATTGGAAATCTCATACAGTTCAGTCAATTTCTTCAGTGACAGAGACGAAGATCTTCTGGTCTCTAAAGAATTTGTTCTGACTGAGGAGTTAGGAATTCGCCAGTGCGGATTGCCTACAATTGAGGAACATGATAGCCCTGAGGAATTTGATACTCAAATATCCGACCATTGTTGTGCTACGCGCCAGCTGTCCCAAAATATCTACCCATCTAACGATCATATCATTGAAGGGCATTTATGTCTTATCATGTCAGGCTGCTCCCTAGACTATAAATAGCCGCCCCTACAACCACTAGTTGGTTGGCTGCTCCGAGAGAAACTGACACTTGTCATTGAGAGCATCCCATCCTCCGAGGACTTTGAGCGAAAATCATCAAGTGAGGAAAACCCAAACCCAAACACCTACAAACCCAAAGTGATTGAGCATCACTGAAGAGATTGTTCCTGTGTGGAACCGACGCTTGTTACCTTTGAGGACTGTGCATCCTGCAGACGGTTAGGCGTCATGGTCTAGAGCATCCAAGAGGAAATTATGGATCGCCGAGTGACCGAGTCTGTGAAGGTTAGGAAGTCACCTGAAGACTTACCACAAGTGATTGGGCGAGGTCTGTGTGACCTTAGCTCGAAAAGAATACGGTGAGGACTGTGTGCCCTCAGGTTTAAATACATAGCCACTCCAACCAGACGTACGACTGTCACAACAGTTGGAACTGATCTACAAAATCATTGTCTTCACCAAGCCACTGGTTCTATTTCCTCAACCCTTTCATTTCCTCATTCATATGCTGTTGTACTTGATCGTTACTGTTTTAAGACTTTGACTGAAGACTTTCTCAAATTCCTCATTCCTAATTCTTCAGTCACTTTGTCTTCAGCCTGCTTATCTTGTGTTCACGTTACTTGTACTCTGTGCTTGTTTTCATTTCATCATGATGACGGTGCTACTGCTCTGTTTTCTTGCATCTGAGTACTTATTCCGCTGCTAAGTAGTTCGTTGCTTAGGAAATTCCTCACCTTGAATTTCCTCATTGACGAATTTGTAAAAATCGCCTATTCACCCCCTCTAGTCGATATAACGCACTTTCAATTGGTATCAGACCAAGGTACTCCCTTGTTCTGTGTGATTTTGGTTTAACCACCTGGAGTTTTAGTTATGTCGACTGCAGGCATGATCAATGTCTCAGCTGGGTGTCCTACCTTCGATGGGACGGACTACCCCTAGTGGAAGAACAAGATGTGCATGCATCTTCAGGCAATTGACAACGATCTCTGGTACGTTGTGGAAAATGGTGTTCCCTCTGTCACACCTTCCGTGAACGCTTCTGATGTGAAGAGATTCAAGCAACTCGACTCTCAAGCGAAGATTATCATATGTGGCCATCTGAGTAAAGGGCAGTATGACAGAGTGAGTGCTTTGGAGACTGCTAAGCTTATCTGGGATAGGCTGTCCAAGGTCAACGAAGGAGCCTCAACTCAATGTGACTCTCGATTTGACGTTCTTCGCAATCTCTTCAACCGCTTCAAAAGACTCGACAATGAAAATGTTCATCAAACCTTCGACCGCCTCACTGAATCTCAAATGAGCTTCAAGCACTTGGTGCCACTAATATCATCGACCATGAGGTGGTGAAGAAATTGCTGAGATCACTCGATTCCTCATTTGACACTCTTGCACTGATGATTCAAGAGCGTGGAGACTACAAGTCACTTGATCCTGTTGATATCCTCGAGAGGCTAAATACTCAATTCATGGTTTTAAATAGCCCGCTATAGCGTTTATAAGAGGTCCCGCGCTAAGAGTCTTTTGTTCAAACACTTGAGCAAACATTTTAAATAGCTCGTTGTAGCTCCGCTATAGCACGCTATAGCATTTAGAAGAGGTCCACCGCTAAGAGGCTTAGCGCGCTATTTAAAACTTTGATACTCATGAGTTCCAACTTGCTGAGAAGAGAGATCTCTACGGACCAAGCTATGGTTGGTCTCGTGCACTGAAGGCCAATGCAGTCTCTGAATCTGAAGGTGAAGATTCTGGTAGCAGCCTTGGTGATCCTGAAGAACTGAGCCAGGAGCTAGCAATGCTCGTGAGGAAATTCCAGAAGTTCTCAAGACGTGGTCGCTTTGGTAAATCCTCAAGAGGTGATGACATGAGATCAGATTCTTAATCCCGTGACTACAAGAAGAGAACTTTCCACAAATGTAAGAAACATGGTCACTACATTACTAGTTGTCCTCAGTGGGAGAAGGAATCAAAGAAGAAGAAATACAAAAATGACAATTCTGATGACTCAAAGAAGAAGAAGAAATCTTCAAAGTCCTCATCATCTCTTCAAAGTCTTCATCTCACAAGAAGAGCAGCTCCAAAAAGGCTGCAAGAAAATGGACTCTGAAGCTGAATCTGAGGAAAATGAGAAATAGGAGGCATCTGAGGAGTCAGACTCTAGTGTGGCGAGCCTAGCTCTCGCTACTGCTTTCGTCAGCAAGTTCATCTTCAACTCTGAGAAAAATGACTTCCACAACACTGCTAACGACGGCGATGATGACTATGCTCCCACCTATTACTTCATGGCAAAAGGTGCCAAGGTACTCAAATATCCCTCCTCTGAATCAAGTGAGGATGAATCCGATGAAAATCTTAAGCCTAACTATTCTAAACTTGCTAAGATTGCTGTAAAACAACAAAAGGCTTTTGAAAAGGTTCAAAATATGCTAGACAAAAGCGATGACCTATTGGGTGAAGAAATGGATCGAACTCAAACTCTGACTGATAATCTTCAGAGACTTCAGTTTAAGTTTGATAACCTTCAGAGTCATCATAACACTCTCTTAGCCGATCATGAGAAGCTTTCTTATGAATTTCTTCAAAGAAAGCAAGATCTTGAGAAGCTAAGGATGAGTTATGAAGATCTTCAGAAGGAACGTGATTCATTGCTTGCTCAACAGATCAGTTCCGCTCAAGATGAATTCATTCCACCATGTTTGAAATGCACTGAACGTGAATCTGCTAATTCTTCACCTGAATGTTCAAATGCCTCTATTCTGCAAATTCTTCATCTGTCTCTGTGATCACAAATTCCTCATTTGAGGATACCACAAGTATCACTGACAATGCAGGGTTGAAGGAGTTGTATGTGACAGGCATGTACAAAAGCCAGAAAGGGCATCAGGCTCTTTGTGATGTGCTTAAAAAGCAGATCCTCAACAGGAACCCTAGGAAAGAGGGTATTGCCTTTGAGAGGAAACTCAATGCTGATGGGACCTACTGGAAACCTGAGCAGTATCCCAAAACCTCATGGGTTGCTGCAAAGGGACCTCCCGTAGATCCATCCACTTTATCTGGCTTTACTTGTGAATCTTCATATTCTTCTGATGAGTCATTTGACTCCAACTATAAACTGTTAAAAAATCGGAATGGTGAAGTATTTGCTAGATATGTTGGAACTAACTGCAGGAATTGTCCCCCTATGAAGAAAATCTGGGTTCCCAAAAGGTGCCTTAAAAGTCTTCAGGTGAATTTCATCATGACACCACCTGTGAAGAATAGGAACCCCAGATCAAATTCTTTATATGGACCAAAGTCTTCATATGGATCCAAGTCCTCATATGGACCAAATTCCTCACGTGGATCAAATTCCTCATATGGATCCAAATCCTCATATGAACATCATCGTGCTAACACTTCTATTTCGCAGGGAAGATCTAAGGGCTATGATGTGCATTATTCTTCAAATCATTATGTTCATAAATCCTCGAAGAATTTCTCTGCTTATTCATATGCTTACTCTAACCCCTCTTTTGTGAAACGAAGTGGACTGGCTTCTATGCCACCTTTTTCTTATGGAGCTCGCTGAGTGATGAACTCTTTGCCACCCCTCCAGATGTGGGTGGTGAAGAAAAAGAACTAATCTCTTATGCAGGGTCAGGTCTCCAGACGAACTTAAACGTCTGAATAATATGCTGGAGACCTGAATATGCTTGAACGGATGCAAGCTAATCATGAAGAAATGAATATTCATCTCTCACGTCCTCATACTGCTATATCTGTTGTATTGCTTGATGAAATTCAATCTTATGAATTTGATGTCCTATTCTTCACTGATGAAGCATATGAGTTCGTAAGTTGCACTAATTCATCTGCAAGATGATCAACCCAAAGCTACTCAGTGGGTCCTCGACAGTGGATGTACAAATCACATGACCGGTGACAAGAACTTATTGATGGACACTGCTTTATCTCCATCTCATCTGAAGCATATCATCTACGCTAATAAAGGCAAAAGCAAGGTATTGGGTCTAGCTAGGGTTGCGATCTCAACGGATCGACACATGGACAAAGTCATGCTTGTCGAGTCCCTAGGATTCAACCTCATGTCTGTCTCAATGCTTTGTGATCTCGATATGGTTGTTGTCTTTGGCAAGTATCGTTGTGTTGTGATCATGGAAGCTGGCCATTCCAAAGTCTTCGAAGGCTTTAGGAGAGGGGACTTGTATATTGTTGATTTCTCTATAGGACCACAACCTGCCACATGTCTACTTGCAAAAGCTTCAGAAGGCTGGCTATGGCATTCACGAATAGGTCATGCTGGCATGAGGAACCTTCACACTCTCACGAAGAAGAAGCATGTCATTGGCATCGAGGGTGTCAAATTCCTCAAGGACCATCTGTGTGGAGCTTGTGAAGCTGTAAAGATGACCAAGTCCAAGCATCCCTCAAAGACTATCATGACTACTACTCGTCCATTTGAATTGCTTCACATGGATCTCTTCGGCCCTACTCACTATGCCACATTCACTAATGCTACATCTTTATATGGCTTTGTTATTGTTGATGACTATTCTCGTTACACATGGGTGCATATCATCACTTACAAAACTGAAGTGCAGGAAGTCTTCAAATGTTTTTCCTCGAGGGCTTCAACCAACTTCGGTGTGAAGATCAAGCACATTAGGAGTGACAATGGGACCGAGTTCAAGAATACTGGTCTTCATGACTATCTTGATGAACTTGGTATTACTCACGAGTTATCTGCTCCTTATACTCCTCAGCAAAATGGCGTCGTGGAGTGCAAGAACAGGACTCTCGTTGAGATGGCTCGCATTATGCTTGATGAATACAAGAAGACGCCTCCTCGCTTCTGGCCTGAGGCAATTGATACTGCGTGCCACATCATCAACATGGTATATCTTCACAAATTCTTCAAAAATACCTCATATGAACTCCTCACTGACAAGAAACCCAATGTGAGTTATTTCAAAGTCTTCTATGCTAAATGTTGGATTAGAGATCCTCATCACAATTCTAAATTTGCACCCAAAGCACATGAAGGTTTTATGCTTGGTTGTGGAAAGGACTCGCACACCTACAAAGTCTTCAATACCGTTCACCACAAGGTGGTTGAAACTGTAGATGTGCGGTTCGATGAAACTAATGGCTCGCAAAGAGAGCACCTACCTCCTGTGCTAGATGAAATGTCACCTGAGGAATCCATCAAGTTCAAGGCTACTGAGGATGTCATTCCTACCGAAGAATCTGCTAAAGAAGTCATTCCAGAACATGAAGAAAATCATGCTGGTGCACCTGAGGAAAATGGCTTGGAAGAAAATGCTGAGCCCAATCAACGTCGTCAACCCGCTCAACCTCGCGTTGCAAATGAAGTGCAGATCAAGAAAATCATCGATGACATCAATGCACCAGGTCCTCTCACACGCGCAAGGGCTTCTCATTTGTCTAACTTTGTGGGCACTTTGCTTTTGTCTCGATCACAGAGCCCACCAAAGTTGCTGAGGCATTTCTGGAGCCTGAGTGGATTCATGCGATGCAAGAGGAATTACATCAATTCGAGCTCAACAATGTCTGGGAACTTGTCAAGTGACCAGACCCACGCAAGCATAATATCATCGGTACCAAATGGATCTACCGCAACAAGAAAGATGAAAATGTCCTTGTGGTGAGGAATAAGGCTCGTCTTGTAGCTCAAGGCTACACACAAGTTGAAGGAATTGATTTCGATGAAACTTTTGCACCTGTTGCTAGACTTGAGGCTATTCGCATATTGCTTGCTTATGCTAACCATCATAATATCATCTTATATCAAATGGATGTGAAAAGTGCATTCCTCAATGGTAAGCTTGAGGAAGAAGTATATGCTGCTCAACCCCCAGGTTTTGAAGATCCTAAGCATCCCGACAAAGTCTTCAGACTCAATAAGGCCCTCTATGGCCTCAAGCAAGCCCCTCGGGCGTGGTATGATACTTTGAAGGAATTCCTCATGAAGAAAGGCTTCAAACCCGATTCACTTGACCCAACTCTTTTCACCAAAACTTATGATGATTAATTATTCGTGTGCCAAATATATGTTGATGTTATTATCTCTGTACTAACCAACGTTACAGTGACGAATTTGCCTATATGATGAGTGAGGAATATCAAATGTCTATGATGGGAGAATTGAAATTCTTCTTAGGTCTTCAAATTCGTCAACAGTGCAATGGCATCTTCATATCTCAAGAGAAATACCTCAAGGATGTGTTGGGGAAATTCGGCATGCAAGATTGCAAAGGCGTCAAAATCCCTATGCCCACAAATGGCCATCTATGCACTGATGAATATTGTATAGACTTCGATCAAAAGGTATACCGCTCCATGATTGGCTCTTTATTGTATCTATGTGCATCTAGGCCATATATTATGCTTAGTGTTTGCATGTGTGCCCGCTTTCAAGCTACACTAAAGGAATCACACCATAAGGCTGTGAAGCATATTCTTCGATATCTAGCTCACACTCCAACACTTGGATTATGGTATCCCAAGGGCTCGGCTTTTGATCTCATTGGATATTCTGACTCTGACTATGCTGGTGATCGTGTGGATCACAAGTCAACATCAGGCACATGCCATTTCCTCGGACAATCTTTGGTATATTGGTCCTCAAAGAAGCAGAACTGCGTATCACTCTCTACTACTGAAGCTGAGTACATTGCTGCTAGTTCATGCTGTGCTCAATTACTATGGATGAAGCAAACCCTCAAGGACTACGGCATCAATGTGAGGAATGTGCCGCTCTTCTATGACAATGAGAGTTCCATCAAGAGTGCTCATAACCCAGTTCAACACTTGTTGGGGATATAACTATTGGGTATGACCCGCCCAGGAGGGGTCGGGTCATGCCACTGGCGGCTTAAGATGAGAAGGCCCAAGATGATGATGAGGATGGTGGTCCATAGAGCAAGCTTATTGAAAGCCCAAGACCCAGAGGTGACTTGAGGCCCATGAGTATGAACCGCCATATCTGTAACTTGTATTGTAAGGCAAGCTTAGTTAGTCACTGAGCCGGACACGTTGTGTATGAGCCGGCCGGAAATCTATAAGCCACCGGGCATCAACCTGTGTATATAAAGGGGTGACCCGGCGGCGGGTTAGGACAAGAAACAAGAGATCGAGAACTAGGTCAAGCGTATTCGCTCCTTGGTAATCGAAACCCAAGCAATACAACCCAAAACTGGAGTAAGCCGTTACCTCGTTGTGAAGGGCCGAACCAGTATAAACTCTCTATGTCCTTTGTCCCGATTAACCCCTTCAAGCTAACCTAGTTGCGATGGCTCCGCACCTAAGTCCTTTCACTAGGGCATCTGCCGTGTTAAGTCAACAACAGTTGGCGCCCACCGTGGGGCCAGCGCACGATGGTTTCAAGTTCTTGAAGGGAAGCTTCCCAGGGATCAAGGGATACGTTGTGGGCCAGATGACCAAGAGTCGTCGCGGCAAGCTCTACATCGACGATGTTGGCTGGCCCCCCCCCAGGTCGGCTCAATTGAGTATGGGTACTGATGTCTACTACACAACCTTCTTCTTGTAGACGTTGTTGGGCCTCCAAGTGTAGAGGTTTGTAGGACAGTAGCAAATTTTCCTCAAGTGGATGACCTAAGGTTTATCAATCCGTGGGAGGCGTAGGATGAAGATGGTCTCTCTCAAACAACCATGGAACCAAATAACAAAGAGTCTCTTGTGTCCCCAACACACCCAATACAATGGTAAATTGTATAGGTGCACTAGTTCGGCGAAGAGATGGTGATACAAGTGCAATATGGATGGTAGATAAAGGTTTTTGTAATCTGAAAATATAAAAACAGCAAGGTAACTAATAATAAAAGTGAGCACAAATGGTATTGCAATACTTGGAAACAAGGCCTGGGGTTCATAATTTCACTAGTGCAAGTTCTCTCAACAATAATAACATAATTGGGTCATATAACTATCCCTCAATATGCAACAAAGAGTCACTCCAAAGTCACTAATAGCAAAGAACAAACGAAGAGATTATTGTAGGGTATGAAACCACCTCAAAATTATTCGTTCTGATCGATCTATTCAAGAGTTAGTAGTAAAATAACACGAAGCTATTCTTTCCGTTCGATCTATCATAGAGTTCGTACTAGAATAACACCTTCAGACACAAATCAACCAAAACCCTAATGTCACCTCAAGTATCCGTGGGTATGATTATACGATATGCATAACACAATCTCAGATTCATCTATTCAACCAACACATAGAACTTCAAAGAGTGCCCCAAAGTTTCTACCGGAGAGTCAAGACGAAAACGTGTGCCAACCCCTATGCATAAGTTCACAAACGGAACCCGCAAGTTGATCACCAAAACATACATCAAGTGAATCACGTGATATCCCATTGTCACCACAGATAAGCACATGCAAGACATACATCAAGTGTTCTCAAATCCTTAAAGACTCAATCCGATAAGATAACTTCAAAGGGAAAACTCAATCCATTACAAGAGAGTAGAGGGGGAGAAACATCATAAGATCCAACTATAATAGCAAAGCTCGCGATACATCAAGATCGTATCACCTCAAGAACACGAGAGAGAGAGAGAGATCAAACACATAGCTACTGGTACATACCCTCAGCCCCGAGGGTGAACTACTCCCTCCTCGTCATGGAGAGCGCCGGGATGATGAAGATGGCCACCGATGAGGATTCCCCCCTCCGGCAGGGTGCCGGAACAGGGTCCCAATTGGTTTTTGGTGGCTACAGAGGCTTGCGGCGGTGGAACTCCTGATCTATTCTGTTCTTCGATGTTTTTAGGGTATATGGACATATATAGGCGAAAGAAGTCGGTCAGGGAAGCCATGAGGGGCCCACGAGGGTGGGGGGCGCGCCCAGGGGGGCAGGCGCGCCTCCCTGCCTCGTGGCCACCTCGAAGCTTCCTTGACTTCAACTCCAAGTCTCCTGGATCACGTTCTTTCCAAAAATCACGCTCCCGAAGGTTTCATTCCGTTTGGACTCCATTTGATATTCCTTTTCTGCGCAACACTGAAACAAGGGAAAAAAAGAAACTGGCACTGGGCTCTGGGTTAATAGGTTAGTCCCAAAAATAATATAAAAGTGTTTAATAAAGCCCATAAACATCCAAAATAGATAATATAATAGCATGGAACAATAAAAAATTATAGATACATTGGAGACGTATCAGCATCCCCAAGCTTAATTCCTGCTCGTCCTCGAGTAGGTAAATCATAAAAACAGAATTTTTGATGTGGAATGCTACCTAACATATTTATCAATGATATCTTCTTTATTGTGGCAAGAATATTCAGATCCATAAGATTCAAAACAAAAGTTTAATATTGACATGATAACAATAATACTTCAAGCATACGAGCAAAGCAATCATGTCTTCTCAAAATAACATGGCCAAAGCAAGCTATCCCTACAAAATCATATAGTCTGGGTATGCTCTATCTTCATCACACAAAATATTTAAATCATGCACAACCCCGATGACAAGCCAAGCAATTGTTTCATACTTTTGATGTTCTCAAACTTTTTCAATCTTCACGCAATACATGAGCGTGAGCCATGGACATAGCACTATAGGTGAAATAGAACAGTGGTTGTGGAGAAGACAAAAAGGAGAAGATAGTCTCACGTCAACTAGGCGTATCAACGGGCTATGGAGATGCCCATTAATAGATATCAATGTGAGTGAGTAGGGATTGCCATGCAACGGATGCACTAGAGCTATAAGTGTATGAAAGCTCAACAAAAGAAACTAAGTGGGTGTGCATCCAACTCGCTTGCTCACGAAGACCTAGGGCATTTTGAGGAAGCCCATCATTGGAATATACAAGCCAAGTTCTATAATGTAAAAATCCCACTAGTATATGAAAGTGACAACATAGGAGACTCTCTATCATGAAGATCATGGTGCTACTTTGAAGCACAAGTGTGGTAAAAGGATAGTAGCATTGTCCCTTCTCTTTTTTTCTCTCATTTTTTTTGTTTTTTTGGGCCCTCTCTTTTTTTGGCCTCTTTTTTTTTTCTTTTCTATTTTTCGTCCGGAGTCTCATCCCGACTTGTGGGGGAATCATAGTCTCCATCATCCTTTCCTCACTGGGACAATGCTCTAATAATGATGATCATCACACTTTTATTTACTTACAACTCAAGAATTACAACTCGGTACTTAGAACAAAATATGACTCTATATGAATGCCTCCGGCGGAGTACCGGGATATGCAATGACTCATGAGTGACATGTATGAAAGAATTATGAAAGGTGGCTTTGCCACAAATACGATGTCAACTACATGATCATGCAAAGCAATTATGACAATGATGAAGCGTGTCATAGTAAATGAAACGGTGGTAAGTTGCATGGCAATATATCTCGGAATGGCTATGGAAATGCCATGATAGGTAGGTATGGTGGCTGTTTCGAGGAAGGTATATGGTGGGTGTATGATACCGCGAAAAGTGTGCGGTATTAGAGAGGCTAGCAATGGTGGAAGGATGAGAGTGCGTATAATCCACGGACTCAACGTTAGTCATAAAGAACTCATATACTTGTTGCAAAAATCTATTAGTTATCGAAACAAAGTACTACGCGCATGCTCCTAGGGGGATAGATTGGTAGGAAAAGACCATCGCTCGTCCCCGACCGCCACTCATAAGGAAGAGAATCAATAAATAAATCATGCTCCGACTTCATCACATAACGGTTCACCATACGTGCATGCTACGGGAATCACAAACTTTAACACAAGTATCTCTCAAATTCACAACTACTCCACTAGCATGACTCTAATATCACCATCTTCATATGTCAAAACAATCATAAGGAATCAAACTTCTCATAGTATTCAATGCACTTTATATGAAAGTTTTTATTGTATCCCTCTTGGATGCCTATCATATTAGGACTAAATTCATAACCCAAGCAAATTACCATGCTGTTTAGGACTCTCAAAATAATATAAGTGAAGCATGAGAGTTCATCTATTTCTTCAAAATAAAACCACCGCCGTGCTCTAAAAGGATATAAGTGAAGCACTAGAGCAAATGACAAACTACTCCAAAACATATAAGTGAAGATCAATGAGTAGTTGAATAATTATGTAACTATGTGAAGACTCTCTAACATTTAATAATTTCAGATCTTGGTATTTTGTTCAAACAGCAAGCAAAACAAAAGAAAAAATGACGCTCCAAGCAAAACACATATCATGTGGTGAATAAAAATATAGCTCCAAGTAAAGTTACCGATGAATGAAGACGAAAGAGGGGATGCCATCCGGGGCATCCCCAAGCTTAGGCTCTTGGTTGTCCTTGATTATTACCTTGGGGTGCCTTGGGAATCCCCAAGCTTAGGCTCTTGCCACTCCTTATTCCATAGTCCATCGAATCTTTACCCGAAACTTGCAAACTTCACAACACAAAACTTAACAGAAAACTCGTAAGCTCCGTTAGTATAAGAAAATAAATCACCACTTAGGTACTGTTGTGAACTCATTATAAATTCATATTAGTTTTAAACCTACTGTATTCCAACTTCTCTATGGTTCATACCCTCCGATACTACTCATAGATTCATCAAAATAAGCAAACAACACATAGAAAACAGAATCTGTCCAAAACAGAACAGTCTGTAGTAATCTGTATCATTCGAATACTTATGTAATTCCAAAAATTCTGAAATAAATTGGTGGACCTGAGGAATTTGTCTAGTAATCATCTGCAAAAATAATCAACTAAATATCGCTCTCCAGTAAAATGTTTTAGCTAATCTTGTGAGCGCTAAAGTTTCTGTTTTTTACAGCAAGATCATAAAGACTTCACCCAAGTCTCCCCAAAGGTTCTACTTGGAACAAACACTAATTAAAACATAAAACCACGTCTAACAGAGTCTAGATAGATTATTTATTCCTAAACAAACCCAAAAAGCAAAGAACTAAAATAAAATTGGGTTGCCTCCCAACAAGCGCTAACGTTTAACGCCCCTAGCTAGGCATGATGATTTCAATGATGCTCACATAAAAGATAAGAATTGAAACATAAAGAGAGCATCATGAAGAATATGACTAGAACATTTAAGTCTAACCCACTTCCTATGCATAGGGATTTTGTGATCAAACAATTTATGGGAACAATAATCAACTAGCATAGGAAGGTAAAACAAGCATAACTTCAAAACTTTAAGCACATAGAGAGGAAACTTGATATTATTGCAATTCCTAGAAGCATATATTCCTCCCTCATAATAATTTTCAGTAGCATCATGAATGAATTAAACAATATAACCAGGACCTAAAGCATTCTTTTCATGATCTACAAGTATAGAATTTTTACTACTCTCCACATAAGCAAAATTCTTCTCATTCAGAATAGTGGGAGTATCATAAGAAACTCGAATACTATAAATTGTTTCCACATTAAAAGAGTAATACTCAGAAAAAGATTAATCATAATCATGACAAGTTTTATAAATATAATCATCACTACTTTTTATAGCATAAGTATCATCACAATGATCATCATAAGTAGCAACTTTGTTCTCATCATAATCAATTGAAACCTCTTCCAAGATAGTGGAATTATCACCAAATAAAGTCATGACCTCTCCAAATCCACTTTCATATTTATCACAATAAGATTCAACATCCTACAAAATAGTGGGATCATTACTTCCTAAAGTTGACACTCTTCCAAACCCACTTTCATCAATATAATCATCATAAGTAGGAGGCACGCTATCATCATAATAAATTTGCTCATCAAAACTTGGGAGGCTAAAAATATCATCTTCATTAAACATAGCATCCCCAAGCTTGGGACAAACATTAATTGCAGCAAATATATTCTCAAAATTTTCATTCTCATCAAACATAGCATCCCCAAGCTTGGGCCTTTTCATATCATAAGCATAATCACTCTCATCATTAATAGTATGGATAGCACCAATAGTCTAGCAAGTATCATCATCACAAGGAGTAATAGGAGCAACATCATTTGGGAGAGATACCTTTTTACCTTTGTTCATCCGTCTTTTCTTTTTCTTCTTCACATTATGTGTGGGTTCAATCCTCTTTTTTGAGCTCCTTATTGATGAGATTGGTTGAATAGAAGGCTCCTCCTCGTTACCTGATTCATCATAAGAAATAATAGGAGGACATTGGGAAGTCTCTTCCCTTTCAATAGTATTCTCTTCATCTCCTCTTTGTTCTCTTGTCTTTATATAATTGGCAATATAAGAATTTTCAATGCAATTCACCGCACAATACATATAAATTTCCTCTAGATCAAAATCAAGAACTCTATCAAGGGCAAATTCTGGAATAACCTTAGTTATACGTTTCATTTCTTCATAACCCAAAAGCAAACTAAGTTCATTATGATGTGCAAGGGAAATCAAGTCATCACAATTTTTGGACACGATACGATCATGAAACAATTTGCATTGGGTATTGAAATGATCACGTTCATTGCAAAGTTCACAAGTACGGCTAAGAAGGTTTAAATTTTCAGCACAAATATCTAGCCTTTCTTGCAACCATTTAGTTTCGAAATACTTATGCCTATTGCAAAATCTATTTTCCCTAATTGGTGTGTACTTGCAAGCTCTATGCACTCCACAAAAATCGACATGCTTATAAGAGACATTCTCATCATGACTAGTGCAATCATCATTAGTACTATGGATATTCAAAGAGTTCATACTAATAACATTGCAATCATGCTCATCATTCAAAGATTTAGTGCCAAACATTTTATAGACTTCTTCTTATAGCACTTGAGCACAATTTTCCTTTCCATCATTCTCACGAAAGATATTAAAAAGATGAAGCGTATGAGGCAAACTCAATTCCATTTTTTTTGTAATTTTCTTTTATAGACTAAACTAGTGATAAAACAAGAAACAAAAAGATTCGATTGCAAGATCTAAAGATATACCTTCAAGCACTCACCTCCCCGGCAACGGCGCCAGAAAAGAGCTTGATGTCTACTACTCAACCTTCTTCTTGTAGACGTTGTTGGGCCTCCAAGTGCAGAGGTTTGTAGGACAGTAGCAAATTTCCCTCAAGTGGATGACCTAAGGTTTATCAATCCGTGGGAGGCGTAGAATGAAGATGGTCTCTCTCAAACAACCCTGCAACCAAATAACAAAGAGTCTCTTGTGTCCCCAACACACCCAATACAATGGTAAATTGTATAGGTGTACTAGTTCGGCGAAGAGACGGTGATACAAGTGCAATATGGATGGTAGATATAGGTTTTTGTAATCTGAAAATATAAAAACAGCAAGGTAACTAATAATAAAAGTGAGCACAAACGGTATTGCAATGCTTGCAAACAAGGCCTAGGGTTCATACTTTCACTAGTGCAAGTTCTCTCAACAATAATAACATAATTGGATCTTATAAATATCCCTCAACATGCAACAAAGAGTCACTCCAAAGTCTCTAATAGCGGAGAACAAACGAAGAGATTATTGTAGGGTACGAAACCACCTCAAAGTTATTCTTTCTGATCGATCTATTCAAGAGTCCGTAGTAAAATAACACGAAGCTATTCTTTCCGTTCGATCTATCATAGAGTTCGTACTAGAATAACACATTAAGACACAAATCAACCAAAACCCTAATGTCACCTAGATACTCCAATGTCACCTCAAGTATCCGTGGGTATGATTATACGATATGCATCACACAATCTGAGATTCATCTATTCAACCAACACATAGAACTTCAAAGAGTGCCCCAAAGTTTCTACCGGAGAGTCAAGACGAAAACGTGTGCCAACCCCTATGCATAAGTTCACAAACGGAACCCGCAAGTGTTGGAAATATGCCCTAGAGGCAATAATAAATTGGTTATTATTATATTTCCTTGTTCATGATAATCGTTTATTATCCATGCTAGAATTGTATTGATAGGAAACTCAGATACATGTGTGGATACATAGACAACACCATGTCCCTAGTAATCCTCTAGTTGACTAGCTCGTTGATCAATAGATGGTTACGGTTTCCTGACCATGGACATTGGATGTCATTGATAACGGGATCACATCATTAGGAGAATGATGTGATGGACAAGACCCAATCCTAAGCCTAGCACAAGATCGTGTAGTTCGTTTGCTCAGAGCTTTTCTAATGTCAAGTATCATTTCCTTAGACCATGAGATTGTGCAACTCCCGGATACCGTAGGAATGCTTTGGGTGTACCAAACGTCACAACGTAACTGGGTGGCTATAAAGGTGCACTACAGGTATCTCCGAAAGTGTCTGTTTGGTTGGCACGAATCGAGACTGGGATTTGTCACTCCGTGTAAACGGAGAGGTATCTCTGGGCTCACTCGGTAGGACATCATCATAATGTGCACAATGTGACCAAGGAGTTGATCACGGGATGATGTGTTACGGAACGAGTAAAGAGACTTGCCGGTAACGAGATTGAACAAGGTATCGGGATACCGACGATCGAATCTCGGGCAAGTAACATACCGATAGACAAAGGGAATTGTATATGGGATTGATTGAATCCTCAACATCGTGGTTCATCCGATAAGATCATCGAGGAGCATGTGGGAGCCAACATGGGTATCCAGATCCCGCTGTTGGTTATTGACCGGAGAGTCGTCTCGGTCATGTCTGCGTGTCTCCCGAACCCGTAGGGTCTACACACTTAAGGTTCGGTGACGCTAGGGTTGTAGAGATATTAGTATGCGGTAACCCAAAAGTTGTTCGGAGTCCCGGATGAGATCCCGGATGTCACGAGGAGTTCCGGAATGGTCCGGAGGTAAAGATTTATATATGGGAAGTCTTATTTTGGTCGCCGGAAAGGTTTCGCACTTTATCGGTATTGTACCGGGAGTGCCGAAAGGGGTCCGGGGGTCCACCAAGGGGTCCACCAGCCCCGGGGGGGCCACATGGGCTGTGGGGGGTGCGCCTTGGCCTATATGGGCCAAGGGAACCAGCCCCAAGAGGCCCATGCACCAAGAGATAAGATAAACGGAGAGTCCTAAAGGGGGAAGGCACCTCCGAGGTGCCTTGGGGAGGAAGGACTCCTCCCTGGCCGCACCCTTCCTTGGAGGAAGGGCCAAGGCTGCGCCCCCCTCTCCCTTGGCCCTATATATAGTGGGGGGAAGGGAGGGCAGCAATACCTAAGCCCTGGCGCCTCCCTCTCCCTCCCGTGACACACCTCCCTCCTCCCGCAGCGCTTGGCGAAGCCCTGTTGGAATCCCGCTACTTCCACCACCACGCCGTCGTGCTGCTGGATCTCCATCAACCTCTCCTCCCCCCTTGCTGGATCAAGAAGGAGGAGACGTCGCTGCTCCGTACGTGTGTTGAACGCGGAGGTGCCGTCCGTTCGGCGCTAGGATCATCGGTGATTTGGATCACGACGAGTATGACTCCATCAACCCCGTTCTCTTGAACGCTTCCGCTCGCGATCTACAAGGGTATGTAGATGCACTCCTTCCCTCTCGTTGCTAGTAAACTCCATAGATTGATCTTGGTGATGCATAGAAAATTTTGAATTTCTGCTACGTTCCCCAACAGTGGTATCAGAGCTAGGTCTATGCGTAGTTTCTATGCACGAGTAGAACACAAAGTAGTTTGTGGGCGTCGATTTTGTCAATTTACTTGCCGTTACTAGTCTTATCTTGATTCGGCGGCATCGTGGGATGAAGCGGCCCGGACCGACCTTACACGTACACTTACGTGAGACAGGTTCCACCGACTGACATGCACTAGTTGCATAAGGTGGCTAGCGGGTGTCTGTCTCTCCCACTTTAGTCGGATCGGATTCGATGAAAAGGGTCCTTATGAAGGGTAAATAGAAATTGGCATATCACGTTGTGGTTTTACGTAGGTAAGAAACGTTCTTGCTAGAAACCTATACAAGCCACGTAAAAACTTGCAACAACAATTAGAGGACGTCTAACTTGTTTTTGCAGGGTATGCTATGTGATGTGATATGGCCAAAAGGATGTGATGAATGATATATGTGATGTATGAGATTGATCATGTTCTTGTAATAGGAATCACGACTTGCATGTCGATGAGTATGACAACCGGCAGGAGCCATAGGAGTTGTCTTTATTTTTTGTATGACCTGCGTGTCATTGAATAACGCCATGTAAATTACTTTACTTTATTGCTAAGCGCGTTAGCCATAGAAGTAGAAGTAATCGTTGGCGAGACAACTTCATGAAGACACGATGATGGAGATCATGATGATGGAGATCATGGTGTCATGCCGGTGACGAAGGTGATCATGCCGCGCCTCAAAGATGGAGATCAAAGGCGCAAGATGATATTGGCCATATCATGTCACTTTATGATTTGCATGTGATGTTTGTCATGTTTACATCTTATTTGCTTAGAACGACGGTAGCATAAATAAGATGATCCCTCACTAAAATTTCAAGAGACGTGTTCCCCCTAACTGTGCACCGTTGCGAAGGTTCGTTGTTTCGAAGCACCACGTGATGATCGGGTGTGATAGATTCTAACGTTCGCATACAACGGGTGTTGACGAGCCTAGCATGTACAGACATGGCCTCGGAACACATGCAAAACACTTAGGTTGACTTGACGAGCCTAGCATGTACAGACATGGCCTCGGAACACAAGAGACCGAAAGGTCGAACATGAGTCGTATAGTAGATACGATCAACATGGAGATGTTCACCGATGATGACTAGTCCGTCTCACGTGATGATCGGACACGGCCTAGTTTGACTCGGATCATGTATCACTTAGATGACTAGAGGGATGTCTATCTGAGTGGGAGTTCAATAATCAGATGAACTTCATTATCATGAACATAGTCAAAAGGTCTTTGCAAATTATGTCATAGCTTGTGCTTTAGTTCTACTGTTTAAGATATGTTCCTAGAGAAAATTTAGTTGAAAGTTGATAGTAGCAATTATGCGGACTGGGTCCGTAAACTGAGGATTGTCCTCATTGCTGCACAGAAGGCTTATGTCCTTAATGCACCGCTCGGTGTGCTGAACCTCAGCGTCGTCTGTAGATGTTGCGAAACATCTGACATACGCGTTTTGATGACTACGTGATAGTTCAGTGCGTAATGCTAATGGTTTAGAATTGTGGCACCAAAGACGTTCTTGAAACGTCACAGAACATGTGAGATGTTCCGAAGACTGAAATTGGGATTTCAGACTAGTGCCCACGTCAAGAGGTATGAGACCTCTGACAAGTTTCTTAAGCCTGCAAACTAAGGGAGAAAAGCTCAATCGTTGAGCATGTGCTCAGATTGTCTGAGTACCACAATCGCTTGAATCGAGTGGGAGTTAATCTCCCAGATGAGATAGTGGTGGTTCTCCATAGTCACTGCCACCAAGCTAGTAGAGCTTCGTGATGAACTATAACATATCAGGGATAGTTATGATGATCCTTGAGCTATTCGCGATGTTTGACACCGCGAGAGTAGAAATCAAGAAGGAGCATCAATTGTTGATGGTTAGTAAAACCACTAGTTTAAGAAGGGCAAGGGCAAAAGGGATACTTCATGAAACAGCAAGTCGTTTGCTGCTCTAGTGAAGAATCTCAAGGTTGAACCCAAACCCGAGACTAAGTGCTTCTGTAATGAGGGGAACGGTCACTGAAGCGGAACTACCCTAGATACTTGGTAGATGAGAAGGCAGGCAAGGTCGACAGAAGTATATTGGATATACATTATATGAATGTGTACTTTACTAGTACTCCTAGCAGCACCAGGGTATTAGATACCGGTTCGGTTGCTAAGTGTTAGTAACTCGAAATAAAAGCTGCGGAATAAACGGAGACTAGCTAAAGGTGAGATGACGATATGTGTTGGAAGTGTTTCCAAGGTTGATGTGATCAAGCATCGCATGCTCCCACTACCATCAAGATTTGGTGTTTGCGTTGAGCATGATTGGATTATGTTTATCGCAATACGGTTATTCATCTAAGGAGAATAATGGTTACTCTGTTTATTTGAATGATGCCTTCAATGGTCTTGCACCTAAAATGAATCTCGATCGTAGTGATACACATGTTCGTGCCAAAAGATATAAAATAGTAATGATAGTTCCACATACTTGTGGCACTGCCATTTGAGTCATATTGGTATAGAACGCATGAAGAAGCTCCATGTAGATGGATCTTTGGACTCAGTCGTTTTTGAAAAGATTGAGACTTGCGTACCATGTCTATTGGTATATATGCATGAAGAAACTCCATGCAGATGGATCGTTTGGACTCGCTTGATTTTGAATCACTTGAGACATGCAAATCATACCACATGGGCAAGATGACTGAAAGGCCTCGTTTTCAGTAAGATGGAACAAGAGAGCAACTTGTTGGATGTAATACATTTTGATGTGTGCAGTCCAATGAGTGCTGAGGCATGTAGTGGATATCGTTAAGTTCTTACTTCACAGATGATTTGAGTTGATGCTGAGTGTATTTACTTGATGAAACACAAGTCTGAATTATTGAAAGGTTCAAGTAATTTCAGAGTGAAGTTGAAGATCGTCATGACAAGAGGATAAAATGTCTGTGATATGATCATAGAGATGAGTATCTGAGTTACGAGTTTGGCACACAATTAAGACATTGTGGAAAGTGTTTCACAATTAATACCGCCTGGAACACCATAGTGCGATGGTGTGTCCGAACATCATAACTGCACCCTATTGGATATGGTGCATACCATGATGTTTCTTATCGAATTACCACTATCGTTTATGGGTTAGGCATTAGAAACAACCGCATTCACTTTAAAAAGGGCACCACGCAATTCCGTTGAGACGACGCCGTTTAGAGAAACCTATGTTGTCATTTCTTAAAAGTTTGGGGCTGCGAAGCTTATGTGAAAAAGTTTCAGGCTGATAAGCTCGAACCCAAAGCGGATAAATACATCTTCATAAGAATACCCAAAACAGTTGGGTATACCTCCTATTTCAGATCTGGAAGCAAAAGTAATTGCTTCTAGAAACGAGTCCTTTCTCGAGGAAAAGTTTCTCTCGAAAGAATTGAGTGAGAGGATGGTGGAGACTTGATAAGGTTATTGAACCGTCACTTCAACTAGTGTGTAGCAGGGCACAGGAAGTTGTTTCTGTGGCACCTACACCAATTGAAGTAGAAGCTTATGATAGTGATCATGAAACTTCGGATCAAGTCACCACCAAACCTCGTAGGACGACGAGGATGCGTGCTACTTCAGAGTGGTACGTGATCCTGTCTGAGATATCATGTTGTTGGACAATACTGAACCTACGAGCTATGGAGAAGCGATGGTGGGCCCATATTCCGACAAATGGTTAGAAGCCATGAAATCCGAGATAAATGGATCTTTGAGAAGAAGACGGACGTGGATGGTAATGTTACCGTCTATGAAGCTCGACTTGTGGCAAAGAGTATTTCCACAAGTTCAAGGAGTTGACTACGATGAGATTTTCTCATCCGTAGCGATGCTTAAGTCCGTCGGAATCATGTTTGCATTAGCTGCATTTATGAAATCTGGCAGATGGATGTCAAAAAACAAGTTTCCTTACCAGTTTTCGTAAGGAAAGGTTGTATGTGATACAATCAGAAAGGTTTTGTCGATCCTAAGGATGCTAAAAGGTATGCTAGCTCCAGCGATCCTTCCATGGACTAGAGCAAGCATCTCGGAGTCAGAATATACGCTTTGATGGAGTGATCAAAGTTTTTGGGTTTATACAAAGTTTGTTAGAAACTTGTATTTACAATAAAGTGAGTGGGAGCACTACAACATTTTTGATAAGTATATGTGAATGACATATTGTTGATCCGAAATGATGTAAAATTTCTGGGAAGCATAAAGGGTTGTTTGAAAGGAGTTTTTCAAAGGAAGACCTGGATAAAGTTGCTTACATATTGGGCATCAAGATCTATAGAGATAGATCAAGACGCCTGATGATACTTTCAAAGAACGCACACCTTGACATGATTTTGAAAGAGTTCAAAATAGATCAGCAAAGAAGGAGTTCTTGGCTGTGTTACAAGGTGTGAGTATTGAGTAAGACTCAAGACCTGACCACAGCAGAAGAGAGAGAAAGGACGAAGGTCGTCCCCTATGCTTTAGACGTAGGCTCTACAGTATGCTATGCTGTGTACCGCACGTAAAGTGTGCCTTGCCATGAGTTGGTCAAGGGGTACAATAGTGATCCGGGAATGGATCACATGACAGCGGTCGAACTTATCCTTAGTATCTAGTGGACTAAGGAATTTTCTCGATTATGGAGGTGAAAAGGAGTTCGTCGTAAAGGGTTACGTCGATGCGAACTTTGACACTAATCCGGATGACTCTGAGTAGTAGACCGGATTCGTATAGTAGAGCAGTTATTTGAAATGGCTCCAAGTAGCGCGTGGTAGCATCCACAAGATGACATAGATATTCGTAAAGCACACACGGATCTGAAAGGTTCAGACCCGTTGACTAATAACCTCTCTCACAAGCATAACATGATCAAACCAGAACTCATTGAGTGTTAATCACATAGTGATGTGAACTAGATTGTTGACTCTAGTAAACTCTTTGGATGTTGGTCACATGGTGATGTGACCTATGAGTGTTAATCACATGGTGATGTCGACTAGATTATTGACTCTAGTGCAAGTGGGAGACTGTTGGAAATATGCCCTAGAGGCAATAATAAATTGGTTATTATTATATTTCCTTGTTCATGATAATCGTTTATTATCCATGCTAGAATTGTATTGATAGGAAACTCAGATACATGTGTGGATACATAGACAACACCATGTCCCTAGTAAGCCTCTAGTTGACTAGCTCGTTGATCAATAGATGGTTACGGTTTCCTGACCATGGACATTGGATGTCGTTGATAACGGGATCACATCATTAGGAGAATGATGTGATGGACAAGACCCAATCCTAAGCCTAGCACAAGATCGTGTAGTTCGTTTGCTCAGAGCTTTTCTAATGTCAAGTATCATTTCCTTAGACCATGAGATTGTGCAACTCCCGGATACCGTAGGAATGCTTTGGGTGTACCAAACGTCACAACGTAACTGGGTGGCTATAAAGGTGCACTACAGGTATCTCCGAAAGTGTCTGTTGGGTTGGCACGAATCGAGACTGGGATTTGTCACTCCGTGTAAACGGAGAGGTATCTCTGGGCCCACTCGGTAGGACATCATCATAATGTGCACAATGTGACCAAGGAGTTGATCACGGGATGATGTGTTACGGAACGAGTAAAGAGACTTGCCGGTAACGAGATTGAACAAGGTATCGGGATACCGACGATCGAATCTCGGGCAAGTAACATACCGATAGACAAAGGGAATTGTATACGGGATTGATTGAATCCTCAACATCGTGGTTCATCCGATGAGATCATCGAGGAGCATGTGGGAGCCAACATGGGTATCCAGATCCCGCTATCGGTTATTGACCGGAGAGTCGTCTCGGTCATGTCTGCGTGTCTCCCGAACCCGTAGGGTCTACACACTTAAGGTTCGGTGACGCTAGGGTTGTAGAGATATTAGTATGCGGTAACCCGAAAGTTTTTCGGAGTCCCGGATGAGATCCAGGACGTCATGAGGAGTTCCGGAATGGTCTGGAGGTAAAGATTTATATATGGGAAGTCTTATTTTGGTCGCCGGAAAGGTTTCTCACTTTATCGGTATTGTACTGGGATTGCCGAAAGGGGTCCGGGGGTCCACCAAGGGGTCCACCAGCCCCGGGGGGGCCACATGGGCTGTGGGGGGTGCGCCTTGGCCTATATGGGCCAAGGGAACCAGCCCCAAGAGGCCCATGCGCCAAGAGATAAGATAAACGGAGAGTCCTAAAGGGGGAAGGCACCTCCGAGGTGCCTTGGGGAGGAAGGACTCCTCCCTGGCCGCACCCTTCCTTGGAGGAAGGGCCAAGGCTGCGCCCCCCTCTCCCTTGGCCCTATATATAGTGGGGGGAAGGGAGGGCAGCAATACCTAAGCCCTGGCGCCTCCCTCTCCCTCGCGTGACACACCTCCCTCCTCCCGCAGCGCTTGGCGAAGCCCTGTTGGAATCCCGCTACTTCCACCACCACGCCGTCGTGCTGCTGGATCTCCATCAACCTCTCCTCCCCCCTTGCTGGATCAAGAAGGAGGAGACGTCGCTGCTCCGTACGTGTTTTGAACGCGGAGGTGCCGTCCGTTTGGCGCTAGGATCATCGGTGATTTGGATCACGACGAGTACGACTCCATCAACCCCGTTCTCTTGAACGCTTCCGCTCGTGATCTACAAGGGTATGTAGATGCACTCCTTCCCTCTCGTTGCTAGTAAACTCCATAGATTGATCTTGGTGATGCGTAGAACATTTTGAATTTCTGCTACGTTCCCCAACAGCAAGTTGATCACCAAAACATACATCAAGTGAATCACGTGATATCCCATTGTCACCATAGATAAGCACATGCAAGACATACATCAAGTGTTCTCAAATCCTTAAAGACTCAATCCGATAAGATAGCTTCAAAGGGAAAACTCAATCCATTACAAGAGAGTAGAGGGGGAGAAACATCATAAGATCCAACTATAATAGCAAAGCTCGCGATACATCAAGATCGTATCACCTCAAGAACACGAGAGAGAGAGAGAGAGAGAGATCAAACACATAGCTACTGGTACATACCCTCAGCCCCGAGGGTGAACTACTCCCTCCTCGTCATGGAGAGCGCCGGGATGATGAAGATGGCCACCGGTGAGGGTTCCCCCCTTCCGATAGGGTGCCGGAACAGGGTCCCGATTGGTTTTTGGTGGCTACAGAGGCCTGCGGCGGCGGAACTCCCGATCTATTCTGTTCTTTGATGTTTTTAGGGTATATGGACATATATAGGCGAAAGAAGTCGGTCAGGGGAGCCACGAGGGGCCCACAAGGGTGGGGGCGCGCCCAGGAGGGCAGGCGCGCCTCCCTGCCTCGTGGCCACCTCGAAGCTTCCTTGACTTCAAATCCAAGTCTCCTCGATCACGTTCGTTCCAAAAATCACGCTCCCGAAGGTTTCATTCCGTTTGGACTCCGTTTGATCTTGCTTTTCTGCGAAACACTGAAACAAGGGAAAAATAGAAACTGGCACTATGCTCTGGGTTAATAGGTTAGTCCCAAAAATAATATAAAAGTGTTTAATAAAGCCCATAAACATCCAAAACAGATAATATAATAGCATGAACGATCAAAAATTATAGATACGTTGGAGACGTATTAGGTACCAGGTTCCCTTCGGTGGAATCCACGTCTTCATCGGCAAGATCGGCGAGTCGGGCCCTGAGCCGGACACCTGCACCAACATCATCGAGACGGCTCAGCGTGCATGGCCCTCCAAGGCTCAAACCGCTGTGAAGCATTCCTTTGTTGGTTTCATCCATGGGGCTGAACTTGAGGAAGGATCTATGTCTGGTGGTGAGACGGCCATCTATTCTGATGGTGAGTCGTCAACCGGTGAGACCAATTCAATGTATCAACTGCAGGACGGTCGGCTTAGGGGCTATTCTGATGGCGACTGTATTCCGGACCCCCTTGAGCCGCCGAACAGGGTTGCGATCTTCATGGCCGGTACACAGCCGATGCTCGGCTCAACGACCACCGTGGCTATGACCTCCAGCTCAACGGCTGTGGCGACGGCTGGTGCTAGCGGCTCTGCGCGCCCACCGGCTCAGGTTCTGATAGAGTTGTTGGAGGCTTTGGCGACTTTGATGGGGGCGGAGGTGACCCCGGACACTCAAGAACACCATAAGGTGGATGTTGCGAAGCTACGAGATGAGATAGCTCAAGCCAAGGAAGAGCTGGCGGCAGAGAACGCTAGGATGGCCACAGAGCGAGCTGCTTTGGACGCTCAGGCACAACGGATTCAGGCAGAGTCGTTCCGGCTTACCTTGGATAAAAATTGTTCAAATGCCATCAAGAGAAGGAGGCACCAGAGTCACTTACCTCCGGTGTACGATGCGAGAAACCTTTTCAACACGCCCGAGGCAGGGACCAGTGACCCGCCCATGGTAAACCGTGTAGTTGAGACGCCCGTGACCGGAGCGCCGGTTCAGCCGCGTGCTGTGAATCCGCATCGTTTGGATATGAGTCTGCCTCAGCATGTTCCGACACCGCCGGGTCATTATTCTAACCCTCTGGATAATATGATTGCTGCAGCGACATGATTGGCGGCTCTCCCAGTTGAAGGTGAGTCTCCGGCTACGATAGAGATGCGGAGGGCCAGAGAACTTCTTCAGACAGCAGTGGCTCAACAGGCGGCTTATTCATATAGGCGTGAACGGATTCACTCAACCCCATGTCCAAGCCGGAGTTATAGCAGGCATATTGATTCGCCAACAGTTTCGAGCAGTGAACAGCGCCGTAATTAGCCTCGTGGGCATGACCCGCCGCGCGCCGACAATGATGTTCAAGCTTTGGTGGACCAGGGTGGGGCACGGCGTGAGGCTGAGCTGGCGGCTCAACTAGCGGCTCAACAGCAACCTCTGGTTTATCCGTCAGCGTCTGTGGGGGGAGGAGTGACCTCTAGATCTTTGGGTGTGCCATGTTTAGTGCCGGCTTTACGCAACGAGCGCTTGCCTAAGGATTTCAAGGGCCCCCGTAAGGTGCCTAACTACACGGCGGATCAACCCCCAGAAGCTTGGATTGAGAGCTATGAGATGGCTATGGAGATGTTGGATGTTAGTGATGTCGCATGTGCTAAGTATTTCACCATGATGTTGGATGGGCCGGCTCGTAACTGGTTGGAAGGATTGCCCACTAACTCCATTGGTTCATGGGCTGAATTGAAGTCCCGTTTTATTCAGAATTTTAAGGATACATGCAAGCAGCCCATGTCGATCCTTGACTTAGATACTTGTGTCCAGGGTGAGGGCGAGTCAATGACCCATTGGGTGCGCCGGATCTCAACCATTATTCACTCCTTAGATAGTATTAACGTCGGCTCAGCTGTCCTCATGTTAGAGAAGAACTGTCGTTTCCTTCCCCTCAAACAGAAGCTGGGGCGGCTCAAGCGCCACTTTAATGATATGGGGGAGCTCATGGCGGCTCTCGTCAAATACGCCGACTCAGATAATACCAAGGATCCAGAATCTGACGAGGAGAAGGCTGGAAAGGGGAAGAAGAATAGCAATGGAAAGGGGCAGCAGCCCAATACAGCGGGTCAAGGTAATAATGGTAAGCGCAAGGCGGACGGCGGTTCAGACTTTGTGGCTAATACCAATGCTCAGAACAATAATCAGCATCGTAAAGGGAAGCCATTCATACCCCGGATTGGCGGGCCAAGGTTCAATATCGAGGCAGTGACGAATCAGCCTTGCCCAAAGCATAGCACCCCAGATAAGCCGTCTACCCATATGTGGAAAGATTGCTTCATCATGAAGGAGTACCGAAATTCTTGTTTTCATCAGGACCATAATGGCCCGCACGGTGGGTCAGGATCCGGATCACAAGGACACGGCTTTGGCGGCGGTGGCTCAAACTCCGGTTTTCAGGGCCAAGGCAATCAAGGTGGTTTTAATTAGCAATCCGGTCAAGGGAATCAGTAGCAGCAGTCTGGTTATCAGAGTAATCCAAAGCAGCTCAGTAGTGGCCAGTATCATGTGTTCACCACTAGTTTATGCAAACGGGACCAGAAGGTTCGTAAAAGGGCGGTGAATGCAGTTGAGCCGGCGGTCCCTCGCTACTTGCGGTGGTCTGAACATCCAATTGTATGGAGCCGCGAGGATCACCCGCCCCGGGTTGACAATCCGGGTCAGTTAGCTTTGGTGGTTGCACCTCAGGTTGGAGGGTACAAGTTCACTAAAGTACTCATGGATGGAGGCAGCAGCATCAATATCCTTTACTATGATACTTTCCGTCGTATGAGTTTGACTCATAAGGATCTTAAGCCGTCTAATACTGTTTTTCATGGTGTAGTGCCTGGTAAACCGGCGTATCCAGTGGGCAAGATAGCTTTGGAAGTGGCTTTCAGTGATGATCATGATTCCAGAGCTGAGACATTGACCTTTGAGGTGGTTAAGATCAAGAGCCCTTATCATGCCTTGTTTGGGCGGCCAGCTTATGCCAAGTTTATGGCAAGGCCTTGTTATGTTTATCTATAGCTTAAAATGCCGGGTCATAAGGGCACCATCACTGTACATGGCAACAGGAAGATAGCCTTGGAATGTGAAGAAGGCGATGTTGCTTATGCTGAGTCTGTTTGTGCAACAGAGAAGTTGAAGTTTTACAAAAATAATGTTGACCCGACAGATATGACACCTTTGAAGAAATCAACCATAGAGCATGATCCTCTGTTGAAGTTTAAGTCGGCAGATGACACTAAGCTGGTTGACTTTGTTCCTGGTGACTCATTCAAGCAGTTCAGTATCAGTGCTAATATGGATCTGAAATAGGAAAGCGCGCTCATCGAGTTCATCCGTGAGAACCGTGACATCTTTGCATGGAAACCTTCTGACATGCCAGGTGTACCGAGGGAACTCGCTGAGCACACTCTTAATGTTGATCCGAAGTTTAAACCGGTCAAGCAATTCCTTCATCGTTTTAATGAAGAGAGACGCAAGGCCATTGGTGAAGAAGTGGCCCGGCTCTTGGCGGCTGGGTTTATCATTGAAGTTTTTCATCCTGAGTGGTTGGCTAACCCGGTGCTGGTGCTTAAGAAGAATGGCATTTGGCGGACGTGTGTGGATTATACAAACCTCAACAAGGCATGTCCGGCTGACCCTTTTTTTGTGCTCTCCTCGTATTGATCAGATTATCGATGCTACGGCGGGTTGTGAGCATTTGAGTTTTCTGGATGCTTACTCTGGTTATCATCAGATCAAGATGGCAGTTAAGGACCAAGAGAAGACAACTTTCATCACTCCCTTTGGAGCCTTATGCTATGTGTCTATGCCTTTTGGGCTCAAGAGTGCCCAGGCGACTTATCAACGGTGTGTTCAGAATTGCCTCCATGACCAGATTGGACGCAATGTTCATGCTTATGTAGACGATATTGTTGTGAAATCCAGGAAGAAAGAAACCTTGGTAGATGATTTGAAAGAGACCTTTGACAATCTCCGGGTCTACAAGATGATGCTTAACCCGGCCAAGTGTGTCTTTGGTGTGCCAGCAGGCAAGCTCTTGGGTTTTTTGGTTTCTGAAAGAGGCATTGAAGCTAACCCGGAGAAAATTAAGGATATCACTTCCTTGGCTAAGCCGGCGTGTATTAATGATGTTTAGCGTCTGGTGGGTCATATTGCGGCCTTAAGTCGGTTCATAAGCCGGTTGGGTGAAAAAGCTATCCCTCTGTACCAGATGATGAAGAAAACAGATCACTTTGTGTGGAGTGATGCTGCTGATCAGGCGTTTGAGGCCTTGAAAAAACAGTTAGCTAAGCCACCAATCCTTGCTGCTCCTATTGATAAGGAGCCCTTGTTGTTATATGTGGCTGCTAATAGCCGAGCTGTCAGTGTGGCAATTGTTGTGGTAAGGAAGGAATCAGGCAAGGAATATCTGGTTCAGCGGCCGGTTTATTATGTTAGTGAGGTACTCGTTGAATCCAAGCAGCGATACCCACATTGGCAAAAGCTGGTTTATGAGGTGTTCATGGCTAGTCGCAAGTTGAAGCAGTATTCCTTTGGTCATCCCATCATTGTGGTTAGTTCCGCTCCTTTGGGGGGTATTATTCAAAACAGAGAAGCCACGGGTCGGGTAGCCAAATGGGCCATTGAGCTTGGACCCCATGGTTTGAAATATATGCCTCGGACAGCTATCAAGTCTCAAGCACTTGTGGATTTTATTAATGACTGAACCGAGCTATAGGTGCCTGAGGAGAAGCCGGATAGCACATATTGGACTGTTCACTTTGATGGATCCAGGCAGTTGGAAGGCTCGGGGGCTGGAGTTATTTTGACTTCCCCGCGAGGTGATAAATTTTGTTATGTTTTAAGATTGATGTTCCCTTGTACTAACAATGTAGCTGAGTATGAGGCCTTGCTCCACGGTCTTCGGATGGCTAAACAGATGAATCTAAGCCGGGTGAGGTGTTTTGGCGACTCAGATTTGGTAGCTCAGCAAGTTTCAGGCACTTGGGACTCTAAAGATCCACTCATGGCGGCTTACCGCTGAGAGGTTGATGTTATTGTTGGTCATTTCAAAGGTTATCAAGTGGAACATGTTGACCGCAGGAAAAATGAGGCAGCTGATGCTTTAAGCCGGCTAGGGTCCCAGCGTAAGCCGGTACCACCTAATGTTTTCCTTGATATTCTGCATAATCTTTCAGTCAAATTGCCTGCGGAGGAAGATATTGCTGTTCCTGACCCGGAGGCATAGTTGGTGGCGGCTCTTCATGCTATTCCTAATTGGACAATTCCATATTTAGCTTATATGACCCGGGACGAGTTACCTGAAGATGAGACTTTGGCCAGGCAAATAACCCGGCGGTCTAAATCAATGACTATTGTCAATGGAGAGTTGCATCGATGCAATGTCACACAGGTGTTTCAACGTTGTGTTTCTCCTGAGGAAGGTCATGAGATTCTACGAGAGATTCATGAAGGAGACTGTGGTCATCATGCCGGCTCTAAGTCTCTCGTAGCCAAGGCTTTGCGTCATGGGTTTTATTGGCTGACGGCTCATGCTGATGCAGAGGATTTGGTCAGTAAATGTGATGGTTGTCAGAAATTCTCAAGACGAGCTCATGTACCGGCTCAAGAATTGAGGATGATTCCAATTACTTGGTTGTTTGCATTCTAGGGGCTGGATATGGTTGGACCTTTCAAAAGATCCAAGGATAAAAAGACCCACCTTTTGGTGGCGATTGACAAATTTACAAAGTGGGTTGAGGCAGAGACGGTCAACAAGTGTGACGCGGCGACAGCAGTTCAATTCATCGAAAAGGTGATTTTCCGATTTGGCTATCCTCACAGCATTATAACTGATAATGGCACTAATCGGTCTAAAGGTGCTATGAAAGAATTCTGTCAACGAGAGCATATTCGTCTTGATGTATCATCAGTGGCTCTCCCCCAGTCCAATGGCCAAGCTGAAAGAGCCAATCAAATGATTTTGAGAGGCATAAAACCTCAGCTTATGGTCCCTTTGCAGAGGACGCCGGGTTGTTGGGTTGAGGAGTTATCAATATCACCCCCAACTGATCTACGGGTTACACGCCTTCATGGTTTGCGGAGTAGAGGCGGTTCTCCCTAGTGGCATCCGTCACGACTCACCCCGTGTGGCGGCTTATGTTGAAGCTGATAATGAAAAAGCACGACAGGATGATCTTAACTTGTTGGATGAGGAGCGTGACCATGCGGCGGCTCGTTCGGCGATTTATCAGCAACATCTACATCGTTACATAGCCGCCGGGTTAAAACCAGGACCTTTCAAGAAGGAGATTTGGTGCTCCGGCTCATCCAGGATCAAACTGATATGCACAAGCTCTCCCCACCTTGGGAAGGGCCCTTTGTGGTCAGCAAAAATCTGAACAACGGGTCATATTACCTTATCGATGTTCGAGACCACAAGGACTCACGCACGTCAGAGGAGGAGACCTGCCGGCCGTGGAATATTGCTCATCTTCGGCCTTATTACACCTGAGCCACCGGCTCTTGTGATGTACATACTTCTATCAATGTATATATTATGATTAGTATAATAAAGCCGGCATCCCTGATAATTCAGGGCCTCTGTTGTTTCATTTCTGAGAATATGAGTCTTTATTATCGCTTCATACAATCACTTGGGGGCTTCCTGCTCATTGAGCATAACTATGACTACCCTCTTGATCCGGCTTGTATGCCATGATTACAAATACTCGGGGGCTTCCTGCTCATTGAGCATAGCTGTGACTACCCTATTGATCCGGCTTGAACGCCGTTGCTACAACCTACTTGGAGGCTTGATGCCCGGGTTAAAGGGACCAAAGAGAGTCTGTTGCAGAGAACAGCTCAAACATAGGTACCCTGCCCTGATGATTCAATATATATCACTTGGGGGCTCCCTGTTCATTGAACATAGCGTTGATAACCCTTTTGATTGGCTTGAAACACCAGGTGTATACACCAAAAAAATTCAGTTGATCCTGCCTTGTACGTCTGCCACTCCGCCCAGGTAATCCTGGAATGACCCGCCGAACTCTTGACAATCAATCTTATTAAGACCCTGAACTTGTCAAGGTTAAAACGGCGGTTGGTCATGTGAGGCCCGGCTTACAAGGTTTGAATGAAGGATTAACTTAGTGGCTGTGCAAGCCCATGAAAAGCACTTGATGATTTAGGCCTGGCCGCCTATGAAAGCCTCGATTTTTTGATTTGTTTTTTGAACTTTGTTTGGGTTCATATTTTTGTACCATATTGATATATGGTTTAAAATTGGTTCAGGCCATGTTGACTTGATCCTCATGATTCATCTTTGAATCTATCCGGAGTTTTGATAACCCGGCCTGGCTTTGGACGTTAAGTCACCAGTGCGTTGATTAAATGCTTGGAGTTCTGCACTCAAGTCTTTGGGATGTTACCCTTGCTGCATATGGCGTTGTAAGCCAGCAGTATGAATAAATTGCACAGGGCGCTGCGCTCTAAACCTTTGGGCTGTTACCTTTACTGCATGTGGTATGGTAAGCCAGGAGTATGAACAAATATCACAGGTATGATATTTCCTTTATTATGATTATATGAGGTTTTGATAAACCCGCCCTGGTTATGGACTATGCAGTCACCAGTGGATTTTATATGGGGTTTTGTGGCCCGCCCTGGGATAAATCGCCAGGGCACATGTTATCTACTTATGTGCAGGACATACGATAGCTATGATCTGCAGAATTTGATGATATTATAAAGCATAAGTGCCTGATCTTCAATGTCAGATCGGCGGCTTACAAGTGTTATGAAAATCAACATGCGCGATGGCATGGCAGCTGATACGTCTCCAACGTATCTATAATTTTTTATTGTTCCATGCTGTTATATTATCAATCTTGGATGTTTTATAATCATTTTATAGTCAGTTTATATCATTTTTTGGTACTAACCTATTGACATAGTGCCAAGTGCCCGTTGTTGTTTTCTGCATGTTTTTTACATCGCAGGAAATCAATACCAAACGGAGTCCAAATGCAACGAAACTTCACGGAGATTTTTTATGGACCAGAAGACACCTAATGGGCCAAGGCTGCGCCTGGGGGGGTGCTTCGAGGGGAGCACAACCCACCAGGGCGCGCCCTGGTGGGTTGTGCCCACCTCGGGTGCCCCCCGGACCGCCTCTTTGCTCTATAAATACCCCAATACTCCAGAAACCCTAGGAGAGTCAACGAAAATCAATTCTAGGCGCCGTAGAGTCCAGAACCACAAGATCCAATCTAGACACCATCACAGAGGGGTTCACCACTTCCATTGGTGCCTCTTCGATGATGCGTGAGTAGTTCTTTGTAGACCTTCGGGTCCGTAGTTAGTAGCTAGATGGCTTCCTCTCTCTCGCTAGATTCTCAATACAATGGTCTCTTGGAGATCCATATGATGTAACTCTTTTTGCGGTGTGTTTGTTGGGATCGGATGAACTTTGAGTTTATGATCAGATCTATCTTTTTATATCCATGAAAGTTATTTGAGTTTCTTTGATCTCTTATATGCATGATTGCTTATAGCCTCGTATTTCTTCTCCGATATTTGGGTTTTGTTTGGCCAACTTGATCTATTTATCTTGCAATGGGAAGAGGTGCTTTGTAGTGGGTTCGATCTTACGGTGCTTGATCCCAATGACAGAAGGGGAACCGACACGTATGTATCATTGCTACTAAGGATAAAACGATGGGGTCTATTTCTACATAGATAGATCTTGTCTACATCATGTCATCGTTCTTATTGCATTACTTTGTTTCTCCATGAACTTAATACACTAGATGCATGCTGGATAGCGGTCAATGTGTGGAGTAATAGTAGTAGATGCAGGCAGGAGTCGGTCTACTAATCTTGGACGTGATGCCTATATAATGATCATTGCCTGGATATCGTCATGATTATTTGAAGTTCTATCAATTGCCCAACAGTAATTTGTTTACCCACCGTTTGCTATTTTTCTCGAGATAAGCCACTAGTGAAACCTACGGCCCCCGCGTCTCTTTCTTACATTATTTCCCTTTGCGATCTACTTTTCCTTTGCTTTTATTTTTAGATCTATTAAACCAAAAACACAAAAATACCTTGTTGTGTTTTATTCTTATTTATTTTATTTGGCGTTCGATCTATCAATCTATTACAACTTTCTCCCATCCACGTGCCAATTTCTGGCGTCGTTACCTGAAAGGGATTGACAACCCCTTTAACACGTCGGGTTGCAAGTGGTTGTTATTTGTGTGCAGGTGTTGTTTACGTTGTGTTGCTTGGTTCTCCTACTGGTTCGATAACCTTGGTTTCATCACTGAGGGAAATACCTACTACTGCTGTGCTGCATCATCCCTTCCTCTTTGGGTAAATACTGACGTAGCTTCAAGCCGCCATCAAAAGGAATTTCTGGCGCCGTTGCCGGGGAGGATCTTCAACATATACCAGGTTCCTAATCACAAATCTCATCTCCTTGCAATTTACATTATTTTCCATTTGCCTCTCGTTTTCCTCTCCCCCACTTCACAAAAAAAATTGTCGTTTTATTCGCCCTCTTTTTTTTCGTTGTTTTCCTGCCGGATCTATCAGTGTTCTTGCTTTCTAGTCATAATGGCTAGCATGCCTATTCCTCCTTTGTCACCGGATTTTGAAGTTCTTTACTTCAAGTAAAGACAAGGAGAAAATTTGAAAGATGCTTGGTATAGGCTTATGGAATCTTATCGTATTTGCAATTTAAAAGGGGACGCTAAGATCTTGCTTCGTAATTTTTACATAGGATTGGCTTTGCATCATAGACAACTCCTAGATTTTGCCGCTAAAGGGAATTTTATTGAGCTTGATGCCAATGCTGCCTACGAAATTTTAGAATGAATTTTGGGTGTTCTACCTCAAAAGAAGGGGTTCTCTTTCACCCCAGAGGGAGTTCAAATGCTGGACAAACTTGGTGATTTGCATAAACACATGGTTGAATTACAAAAATATAATGAACCCCTCAAACATCTCAATGGTAGTATCAATCGCATGAACACCTTGATTACTCTTTGCAACAAGCGATTGGATATTTTGGATCTAAAGATGGTTTCTTTTCCTGAGAATTTAGGGAAGCGTAAAGAGCCTCCCGGGTTTGAGAAAACCCTTACCAAAGTAGCCAAAACTACGGATGACAAAACTTAGATCCATGCCTTATGCCTAGCTAAGGGCATAAAACAATAGCGCTTGTTGGGAGGCAACCCAATGCATAAAATTTATTTTTTGGTTTTTGCTTTCTGTTCTTGAGTGTTTGCACAATTATGCTGCTGTTATGGTGTTTTTTGTGTTTTAATTAGTGTTTGTGCCAAGTAAAGCCTTTAGGATCTTCCTGGGTGATAGTTGTTTGATCTTGCTGAAAAACAGAAACTTATGCACTCACAAAAATAATTTTCATAAATCACAGAAACGTGCTTTTACCCTGATTATTTTTGCAGAAGATTAATATACAAATTTCTCAGGTCGTCCTAATTTTTTAGAATCTTTGGAGTTTCATAAGTATTCGAAATAGTCAGATTGCTACAGACTGTTCTGTTTTGACAGATTCTGCTTTCTTTGCGTTGTGTGCTTGTTTTGATGGCTCTATGGTTGTCTTTGATGAGTTTTTGCCATAGAAAAGTTGGAATACAGTAGATACAATGCAAAAACAAAATATGAATTGGTTTGATACAATGCTTATAATAGTGATTTGCTTTCTTGTACTAACGGATCTCACGAAGGTTTTGTTGATTTTTGTGTGATTGAAGTTTTCAAGTTTTGGGTTATCTTACGATGGATGCAGGAATAAGGAGTAAGAAGAGCCTAAGCTTGGGGATGCCCCGGCATCCCAAGCTATTATCCAAAAGAGAGCAAACAACTAAGCTTGGGGATGCCCCCGAGTGGCATCCCCTCTTTCTTCTAACGACCATCGGTATTTTACTCGAAGCTACATTTTTATTTGTCACATACTATGTGTTTTGCTTGGAGAGTCTTGTATGATAAGAGTCTTTGCTTGTTTTATTTTGTGTTTTAAGTCTTGATTCCTTGCTGGACACACCTATTTGAGAGAGCCAAAATTATGTCATGACTTGTTAGAATTGCTCTCTATGCTTCACTTAAATTTTTATGAGTTATGGACTTGGTCTAGTGCTTCACTTATATATTTTTGAGCACCGTGTGATTTAGTATTTTTGAATAAATGCTCTCTTGCTTCACTTAGATTTATTTGAGAGCTAGTAAAATTTTCAAGAAATTCTCTCTTGCTTCACTTAAATTATTTTGAGAGAAAAAATTATGCTCATGATCTTCACTTATATTTGTTTGAGCTTATCAAAAGCAACACATGAAAATTAGTCCCAAAGTGATAGATATCCAAGAAGGATATAATAAAAACTTTCATGAAGATCATTGGACAAAATAAACTTGATTCCTTGTAATAGTTTTGAGATATGATGATGTGATATGTGAGTCATGTTGATGAGTAATTTTGCTTTAGTAAAAATATTGGTGTTAAGGTTTGTGATTCCCTATGCAAGCATGAAAGTCAATAGTCATGCAATGATATTATATCCTACTTGTGGTGCATTATTCGGTGTTAATTGTGCTTAATGCTTGCTGATGAGATTATTCGTTTCTTGGTTGGTCGATTCTTAATCTTTTGCTAGCCTTCATTTTGCACTAAGTATGATCTCTACTTGTGCATCCAAAAACCTTCAAACCAGTTTTGCCACATGAGTCCACTATAACTACCTAGATGCGGTATTATTTTTCCGTTCTAAGAAAATTTTTATGTGCCATCTCTAATTTCAAAATAAACTTCTCTTTTGTGTGTTCCTACTGCTCGCGGAGCGGTAAGGGGTGACTAATATTTTCCATGCTAGATGTGTTATTCTCACGATGAGTGTTTATTCACTTGTCATTGCACGAGAGTAAGGCAATGGTATTAGGGATGCCCAGTCCCGAAATGAAAAATGAATTTACTTTATGTTGTCAAATAATAAATTCCTTGGAAAGTGTTGGTATGGAAGGCAACCATGGATTCGGCTAGCCATGAAAGTGGAAGTATGGTGGAAAAAGGAATAAACTTTATTTTCTGTTTGGGAACCGCCTATGATATATTTAGAATGGAATGTGTTGGGAACTCTAAGTCGTTTCGTTGGTGGGAAAGACACACCTCCCAAAATGTTTTTATCTCTAAGTTTTTCGCTTTGAGCTCTGGCACCTCTACAAATCCCTACTTCCCTCTGTGAAGGGCCTTTCTTTTACTTTATGCAATTTTTATTTTCAATTTGAGTCTCCATCTTCTCATATAAAAGCACCAACTAGGAGGCATTATGATCGTACTTGAGTATTGGGTGTAGCTAATATGTGAGTGTGTTTCATGAATGGATCAATGATTGAGCATGATGGGCTAGGGATAACTTATTTTAGCGTTGATATTTTGAAAGACATGGTTGCTTGTTGATATGCTTGATTATTTAAGTTATCATGTGAAAACTAGACTATTGATTTGAATCACATAAATGTCCATGCTATAAAGAAAATGATATGACATGTTAGGCAGCATTCCACATCAAAGATTTTGTTTTTACCTACTCGAGGACGAGCAGGAGTTAAGCTTGGAGATGCTGACACATCCCCAACGTATCTATAATTTTTTATTGTTCCATGTTGTTATATTATCAACCTTGGATGTTTTATAATCATTTTATAGTCATTTTATATTATTTTTGGCACTAACCTATTGACATAGTGCTAAGTGCCGTTGCTATTTTCTGCATGTTTTTTACATCGCAAGAAATCAATACCAAACAGAGTCCAAATGCAACGAAACTTCACGGATATTTTTTATGGACCAGAAGACACCTAATGGGACAAGGCTGCGCCTGGGGGGTGCTCCGCGAGTTGCACAACCCACCAGGGCGCGCCCTGGTGGGTTGTGCCCACCTCGGGTGCCCCGGACCGCCTCTTTGCTCTATAAATACCCCAATACTCCAGAAACCCCAGGAGAGTCAACGAAAATCAATTCTAGGCGCCGTAGAGTCCAGAACCACCAGATCCAATCTAGACACCATCACGGAGGGGTTCACCACTTCCATTGGTGCCTCTCCGATGATGCGTGAGTAGTTCTTTGTAGACCTTCGGGTCCGTAGTTAGTAGCTAGATGGCTTCCTCTCTCTCGCTAGATTCTCAATACAATGGTCTCTTGGAGATCCATATGATGTAACTCTTTTTGCGGTGTGTTTGTTGGGATCGGATGAACTTTGAGTTTATGATCAGATCTATCTTTTTATATCCATGAAAGTTATTTGAGTTCCTTTGATCTCTTATATGCATGATTGCTTATAGCCTCGTATTTCTTCTCCGATATTTGGGTTTTGTTTGGCCAACTTGATCTATTTATCTTGCAATGGGAAGAGGTGCTTTGTAGTGGGTTCGATCTTATGGTGCTTGATCCCAATGACAGAAGGGGAACCGACACATATGTATCATTGCTACTAAGGATAAAACGATGGGGTCTATCTCTACATAGATAGATCTTGTCTACATCATGTCATCGTTCTTATTGCATTACTCCGTTTCTCCATGTACTTAATACACTAGATGCATGCTGGATAGCGGTCGATGTGTGGAGTAATAGTAGTAGATGCAGGCAGGAGTCGGTCTACTAATCTTGGACGTGATGCCTATATAATGATCATTGCCTGGATATTGTCATGATTATTTGAAGTTCTATCAATTGCCCAACAGTAATTTGTTTACCCACCGTTTGCTATTTTTCTCGAGAGAAGCCACTAGTGAAACCTACGGCCCCGGGTCTCTTTCTCACATTATTTCCCTTTGCGATCTACTTTTCCTTTGCTTTTATTTTTAGATCCATTAAACCAAAAACACAAAATACCTTGCTGCGTTTTATTCTTATTTATTTTATTTGGCATTCGATCTATTAATCTATTACAACTTTCTCTCCTCCACGTGCCAATTTCTCGCAGCGTTACCCAAAAGGGATTGACAAGCCCTTTAACATGTCGGTTTAGGAGTGGTTGTTATTTGTGTGCAGGTGCTGTTTACGTTGTGTTGGTTGGTTCTCCTACTGGTTCGATAACCTTGGTTTCATCACTGAGGGAAATACCTACCGCTGCTGTGCTGCATCATCCCTTCGTCTTTGGGGAAATACCGACGTAGCTTCAAGCCGCCATCAGCAGCTCATTGTTTTCAACTAGCCTATTACAAAGGCATCATGTGGCCAAGAGGAATTAAGTGTTTTGGAGACACACAACATCCAAATGCTATGGCTGGTAAACCGGCTCATGAATTAAGACTTCTAGTCTTGGCGGGTTGAAGCTTCCGGGTCATCCTGTGCTGGTTCTTCTTCTTCCTCTGTTGTTTGGAAGTTTGGCGATGACCAACCGATCCCAGTCAAAGCCTTGAACACAGCCTCATCATCAATAAGTGTTGACGGGTTAATATCAGGGGCAAAGGTGTGCTTACGAATTGGCGGAATAAGGTCCTGGGCTTCATGAATCAGCGCTTTCACCTTCTTGTTGTCAGCATCATAAACCGCCTGGTACTGGGACAGGTCCGTCTCTTCAGCCAGCTTGCTTGCCAAATTGGGCAAAGTCATCCGCACTGAAGGGAGACCCGTCTTCTTTAACGTTTGGGCAGCCATTGGCCAATTCTTCTGGATCAAGATCTGCTTGCCACGCCTTTGCCCGGCTTAATGCGGTGATGGCGCCGGCCCTGGCGGCTGATCGCTTCAACTCTTCAATTCTTTGTGGTAGCACAGATAATCTTTCTAGCACTTCTTTCATGAGAGAAGGTGGTGATTTTTTGTGCAAGGCAGCAGAGATGGCCCGTTGAGCGCCAGTGTACAATTGCTCCACAAGAGTATATGTGGCTTTGAGTTTGACGCGCATATCATCACCTAGCTTGGAGCTTCTGGAGCCTGCAATGACAAATTTATTTATGAACCGGCCCAGTTGTTGTTCAAATCTGATGAAGAGATATTTAAGTCTACTATTACTTACCAAAGATGACCGCTGTCATGCTGTTGATTTGGTATTTTAAACCGGACAACTCATTAGTTACCGGTTTAAGGGCAACTTTAGCGTCTTCGGCTCTTTTCAAAAGGGTTGCCCTCTCGGTCTCCCATCCGGCTTTATCAGTACTGAAGTTTTGTTTTAACTGCTTAATGTTTTCCAATGCAGTCTTCAGCTCTGATTTAGCTTTTGCAGTCTCAGATTGTTGGGTTTCAATGTTGGCCCTCAGATCATTGACTTGGGATTCCTTTATGCTTAACTCAGCCTACAACATGAACAAGATAGGAAGCATTATGATCATATTATTTGAAGTTCCAAGCACAATACAAGTATTTTACTTGGCACCTGGGGGCTAATGCATATTGCTCTTTTTTGAAGACAATTCTATGATGACCCGGCTACACTGCTATGACTATAGCCGATTCATGGGGGCTACGTAGCTGGATTTTATTCACAGTAATGGTGATAAGTCCCGACTTATTCATGATGATTAAGACGGCCCTTGGGGGCTATATGTGCAAACTTGATCGTTGTTACTTGAAGTTCCGGTTTAGCTTGTCAGTGTAAGCCGGCCCTGGCGAGCCATTTATGTGAAATTAAAAGCAATATTTTGAAGACCTGGCTTTAGCTATACAGCTTAAGCCGGCCCTTGAGGGCTACTTGTTGATTCTGCTGTTCTAACAGGCTACGACATGGATATCAAGTTCAACAAGAATGTTTAAAGTCTACAGCATATTCAAGTTTATCATATCCAGTAGACTTGGCGGCTGACAGATATATATATATATATATATATATATATATATATATATATATATATATATATGGAGAAGATGATAATGTTTACCTCAAAGCGCTCCTTCATCAGGTTGACCAAGCCGGCTTCAAAGTCGCGGCTGGTGTGGAGGCAGTTCAAATAGCCCGCATGAAGCTCCTGGGCATTAAATTGAGCATAGCTCTACAAATCCAAATTCCACTTGCCCTTATAAACACTAGAAAATTCGTCTTTGGTGATGTGTTTTGATAGGACAGTGGGGTTGCGTGGGGCTTTGTAAGCCGTCCCAGTAATCATTATGTCCTCAGTTTCCTGAGCCGGTTGAGCGGGACTGGGCGGCTTATCATTTTCCGGGCCAATGTCCATGGCATCTTTGGTGACAAGGTGTTCCTCTGGAGGGGGGTCATCCATGGCAGCTTCTGGAACTTGATGCAAAGACTTGGATGTGGCATGTTTCTCCGGATGAACAGTCTTGGGCTCTTCGGCCGGTTTATCAATTTTCTGCTTCTTGCTGGGCTTTGCCATAGCGCTGAAAAGGAAGTACAAGACACAGAATATGACAATTAAATGCATGATTCAAAGTGGATAGTCTTAACATTCTTACCCAGGCACGGTCTTGAAGACTGGGATTTGAGTTCCTGCCGAGTCACCGGAGGAGGAATGAGATGTTCCCTCATAATTTGAGTCGGAAGGGTTAAGAGGTTGACGAAAAAGACCCCTCTTGGGATAAGCTAAGTCAGAAATTTGTAAAACCTCTACACGGCGCTCGCGAGAAACCGGTGTGTTGGGTAAGCCGGAGGATAAAACCCCATTGCCGCTATTCCGGGTCGTGCGGCCAGCTTCATGATGTTGTTTCTTCAAACTAAAGTTGGGATCCAAGTAAGCTAAAGGGTGAGAAAATCTTACTTTCCGGCTTGCTTGTCGAGTTTTCTGTGTTGGCAGAGGTTTTGAGCCGGAGGAAAGAGTAATTACCTCTTCATCATCTGCACGGCTGGCCTCTGCATCATCCTGATAATGGTCATTGTCAATAGGATGTGCAAAAAATGAGCCAAGGGAATCAAGTTCTACCTCCGACTCATCATCATCATCATTATCATCCAAGTTGAATAACTCGGCGGGATTGGTCTTCTTCTTGGCAGGCTTTTTGGTAGCTTTGCTCTTTGTCCGGGTCTTCTTGACCGGCTTATCTAACTTCCTCTTCCAGAAAGGAGAATCGGCCTGTGCAAATAAAGTGGGTTATGAGAAGACAGTTTAAATGAAAGACAATGCTTAAATTGGAAATAGCTTAAAAGCTTACAGCTGGCGGTTGGTTGACAATGCAGAAATGATTCAATCCAACTTTGCTGTAGTCTTCCAGACTCTCGTTCAGTAGAGATTAGGTCATATTATTGATGTCATCTTCAGTTATCTCTGTCTGGCAGTGGTGAAGCGGATCTTTCAAATCGCCAGTGTACTCACACATTAAGCCGGGTCGGCGGCTTAGGGGCAATATCCTCCATGAAACCCAGCACCGGACAAGGTCGATGTCGGTTAAACCATTGGCCATGAAGGCTCTGATTTTTGAAAAAATGGGCGCATATTTGGCCCGTTCCTTTGTGTTGATGCGTTCTGGAAGATGATGCATGTTGCTAAGCCGTCTGCGCGGTAACCCGGCAGAGGATTTTCCCCTTTTGGAGAAGTGTCTTGGCAATAAAACCAAGTTTGGTTCCAATCCTTGGGATGACTGGGCAGTGTGGCGGCTGGGGAAGTGACTTCTTTCCGTCGCTGAATAGAAATGCCCCCTAACACTAGGCTGGGCCCATTAGTAAACTCAGTCTGCCGGTTTAAGTAATAAAATTCCCTGAACAGTTCCACAGTGGGCTCCTGTTGAAGGTACGCCTTGCAGAACACTTGAAAATTGCAGATGTTTGAAACGGAATTTGGTCCAATATCTTGAGGATGAAGCTTGAAAAAGTGTAGCACATCACGGAAGAATTTTGAGCCGGGAGGGCTAAAACCCCGGAGCAGATGATCAGTGAAGACAATTACTTCGCCGTCCTTGGGCTCAGGAGGGGTTTCTGTGCCTGGTACCCTCCAATGGATGACATCTTTTTTGGCTAGGATGCCTGTTTGAACATATTCGTTCAAGTCTTCCTCGGTGACACGGGAAATGACCTAGTTGCATGCAGTGAGAGTCTTGCCCATTTTGAGGATGAAGGCCTAAAAGAAAGAAATATTGACAGTTTAAGATTAAGCTGCTGGAAACTAAGGGATATTAAGGCCTCCTTTTAATAGAGTACCGGACCAAAGCATTAACACTTAGTGAATACATGAACTCCTCAAACTACGGTCATCACCGGGAGTGGTCCTGATTATTGTCACTTCGGGGTTACTGGATCATAACACATAGTAGGTGACTAATGACTTGCAAGATAGGGTCAAGAACTCACATATATTCATGAAAACATAATAGGTTCAGATCTGAATTCATGGCACTCGGGCCCTAGTGACAAGCATTAAGCATAGCAACATCAATCTCAGAACATAGTGGATACTAGGGATCAAACCCTAACAAAACTAACTCGATTACATGATAAATCTCATCCAACCCATCACCGTCCAGCAAGCCTACGATGGAATTACTCATGCACGGCGGTGAGCATCATGAAATTGGTGATGGAGGAAGGTTGATGATGACGACGGCGACGGATTCCCCTCTCCGGAGCCCCGAACGGACTCCAGATCAGCCCTCCTGAGAGAGTTTAGGGCTTGGCGGCGGCTCTGTATCGTAAAACGCGATGAATCCTTCTCTCTGATTTTTTCCCCAAACATGAATATATAGAGTTGGAGTTGAGGTCGATGGAGCATCAGGGGCCCCACGAGGCAGGGGGCGCGCCCAGGGGGCAGGGGCGCCCCCCACCCTCGTGGACAGGGTGTGGGCCCCCTGGTCTTGATTCTTTCGCCAGTATTTTTTATTAATTCCAAAAATATTCTCCGTGAAGTTTCAGGTCATTCTGAGAACTTTTATTTCTGCACAAAAATAACACCATGGCAATTCTGCTGAAAACAGCGTCAGTCCGGGTTAGTTCCATTCAAATCATGCAAGTTAGAGTCCAAAACAAGGGCAAAAGTGTTTGGAAAAGTAGATACGATGGAGACGTATCAACTCCCCCAAGCTTAAACCTTTTCTTGTCCTCAAGCAATTCAGTTGACAAACTGAAAGTGATGAAGAAAAACTTTTACAAACTCTGTTTGCTCTTGTTGTTGCAAATATGTAAAGCCAGCATTCAAGTTTTCAGCAAAGATTATGAACTAACCATATTCACAATAACACTTAGGCCTCATGTTTACTCATATCAATGGCATAATCAACTAGCGAGCAATAATAATAAATCTCGGATGACAACATTTTTCTCAAAATAATCATAATATGATATAACAAGATGGTATCTCGCTAGCCCTTTCTGAGACCGCAAAACATAAATGTAGAGCACCTCTCAAGATCAAGGACTGACTAGACATTGTAATTCGTGGTAAAAGAGATCCAGTCATACTCAATATAAATTAATAGTAATGGATGCAAATGACAGCGGTGCTCTCCAACTGGTGCTTTTTAATAAGAGGAGGATGACTCAACATAAAAGTAAATAGATAGGCCCTTCGTAGAAGGAAGCAGGGATTTGTAGAGGTGCCAGAGCTCGATTTTTGAAATAGAGGTAAATAATATTTTGAGTGGTATACTTTCATTGTCAACATAACAACCAAGAGATCTCGATATCTTCCATGCTACACACATTATAGGCGGTTCCCAAACAGAATGGTAAAGTTTATACTCCCCCACCACCAACAAGCATCAATCCATGGCTTGCCCGAAACAATGGGTGCCTCCAGCTAACAATAATCCAGGGGGAGTTTTGTTTGCAATTATTTTGATTTGGTTTGAGCATGGGATTGGGCATCCCGGTGACCAGCCATTTTCTCGTGAGTGAGGAGCGGAGTCCACTCCTCTTGAGAATAACCCGCCTAGCATGGAAGATATAGACAACCCTAGTTGATACATGAGCTATTCGAGCATACAAAACAGAATTTCATTTGAAGCTTTAGAGTTTGGCACATACAAATTTACGAACGGCAGGTAGATACCACATATAGGAAGGTATGGTGGACTCATATGGAATAACTTTGGGTGTATGGAAGTGGATGCACAAGCAGTATTCCCGCTTAGTACAAGTGAAGGCTAGAAAGAGACTGGGAAGCGACCAACTAGAGAGCGACAACAATCATAAACATGCATTAAAATTAATCAACACTTAGTGCAAGCATGAGTAGGATATAATTCACCATGAACATAAATATCGTGGAGGCTATGTTGATTTTGTTTCAACTACATGCGTGAACATGTGCCAAGTCAAGCCACTTGAATCGTTCAAAGGAGGATACCACCCTATCATACCACATCACAACCATTTTAATAGCATGTTGGCACGCAAGGTAAACCATTATAAACTTCTAGCTAATTAAGCATGGCATAAGCAACTATAATCTCTAATTGTCATTGCAAACATGTTTCATTCATAATAGGCTGAATCGGGAACGATGAACTAATCATATTTACAAAAACAAGATAGGTCGAGTTCATACCAGCTTCTCTCATCTCAATCAGTCCATCATATATCGTCATTATTGCCTTTCACTTGCACGACCGAACGGTGTGGATAATAATAATAGTGCACGTGCATTGGACTAAGCTGGAATCTGCAAGCATTTAATACAAAGGAGAAGATAAGGTAATATGGGCTCTTGGTTAAATCAACAATAAAGCATATAAGAGCCACTTCAACATTTTCATCAGGGTCTTCTCCTCTCGACCCCCAAAGACAAGAAAGGAAATAAAACTATTTACACGGGAAAGCTCCCGACAAGCAAAAGAAGAACAAAAAATCTTTTGGGTTTTCTTTTAATTATTACTACTACACGCATGGTAAGTAAACTAGCTAAAAGCTACAACTAATTTTTTTGGGTTTTTCTTAAGGTTATTCAAGCACACAAGAAGAAGAACAGAAAATAAACTAGCATGGATAGTACAATGAAAAAGTATGAGCACCGACAACTAGAATGAGTGTGCGAACATGAATGTAATGTCGGTGAGAAATACGTACTCCCCAAGCTTAGGCTTTTGGCCTAAGTTGGTCTATGCCCATGGATGGCCTAGCGGATATCCGAAATTGTAACTGGGATCGTACTGAGATGCAGCCGCTACTGCCTCAAGAGCTACAGCTTGGAGGCGAGATGCCTCCATCCTCCTCTTGTACTCGTTCGCCTCCTCCCTGGTTATAACATGTCTCCTTTTTGCCTGAAAGTCAAAGAAAGTAGGAGCAGGGAGAGTAATATGGACAGCACAACGTCTGTCAAAGATTAGTCGATACTGGAGAGACTGTTCATTCCTCTCAGCAAACTGATGATGAATCATAGCATTAAAATCTAGATAAGCAGGAGGCAACTCCATATCATTTTCACGAATGGGTACCTCAATAAAATTAGCTAAACAGGTTCCATAAACTCCACCAAATAAATCTTCGCTAATACAGTTATGATGCAACCTTCGTGCAACAATAGCTCCCAAGTTATATTGTCTATCTCCTAATACAGCACTCTTGAGAACACTAACATCGGGAATGCACATGTGACATGCCTCGTCCTTACCGTTAATGCATCTACCTATAAAGTGAGAAAAATAATGTATGGCAGGAAAGTGGATGCTCCCTATGGTAGCTTGCGTGATTTCTCTAGATTCCCCCACAATTATACTAGCAAGAAAGTCTTTATATTCAGATTTGCGAGGTTCACTAGCACTACCCCACTCTGGGAGTTTACAAGCAGTATTAAAATCCTCTAAATCCATGGTATAAGATTTATCATAAAGATCAAACAGGACCATGTGAGAATTGCGTGATGATGTAAATTTAAATCTTCTCACAAAGGACTCAGTTAGGTAGTAATGTTGGGGGCACTTATCTGACACGAAGCCCTTGAGTTCAGCATTACGCACATACGCGTCAAATTCCTCCTTAATTCCTGCTTGGACCATGAAATTTTCTGACGGCCATTCACAAGACCGCACTTGAACTTCTCTTGGTAGTTCATGGTCCGGCTCACGTATTGCGGGCCTGGGTCCTTGCTTCCTTGAAGAACCACCTTGGTACATTTTCCTAAACACATTTCTTCCTCTGAAAAATTTCTGAAATTTTTAGTAACTCAAAATAAAAGTGAACCAAACTCAACAAAATTGATAGCAACTACTCCCACAAGTGCCTAGAGACTATATCATGCATTAGAATTACTTGGGACCAAATAAATTTGACATGCAAGCTCAAGAACAGGGTCACCTAAGCAGCAAAAAATTGCAATGAATAAAGTACTAGAACAAAAACTAATTGGACCATTAGAGGAGTCACATACCGAAGAACAATCCCCCAAAGCAGTTTTGTTAGTGGAGCTTTGAGCAAGGAGATCGAAAATCGCAGCAAAACGAGCTAGAACACGAGTTTGAGCTGTGTGGTGATTTTTTCTGGAGGAAGACGAAGTGTGTGGGTGCAGGAATAAGTGGAGGGGGGCCACGTGGGGCCCACGAGGCAGGGGGCGCGCCCTGGACCCTCGTGGCCAGGTGGTGGCTCCCCCTGATGTGTTCTCAGTGCCAGATATTCTTAAATATTCTACAAAAAAAATCATATTTCAATTTCAGGGCATTTGGAGAACTTTTATTTTCGGGGTATTTTTTATTGCAAAGATAATTCAGAAAACAGACAAAAAATATTATTTTTGCTTTATTTAATCTAAATAACAGAAAGTAAAAGGAGGGTATAGAGAGTTGTGCTTTCTAACTTCATCCATCTCATACTCATCAAAAGGAATCCACTAACAAGGTTGATCAAGTCTTGTTAATAAACTCATTCTGAATCGCATGAAACTGTAGAATTTTCGAATAGCACTAGGTTAACTCAACGGGGATATGCACGTCCCCAATAGTAAGAATATCATATTTCTTTTTGACAGTAGGAAGAGGAAATTCAAACCTCCAATAATAATCGATGGATTTTTTCCAATAGAATTGATATTGTGGAGTTGAGGTTGTTTCCTCGGAAAGTGTACCGTATGCTCATTACCATTAACATGAAAATTGACATTGCCCTTGTTGCAATCAATAACAGCCCCTGCAGTATTCAAAAAGGGTCTACCAAGGATAATCGACATACTATCGTCCTCGGGAATATCAAGAATAACAAAGTCCGTTAAAATAGTAACGTTTGCAACCACAACATGCACATCCTCACAAATACCGACAGGTATAGCAGTTGATTTATCGGCCATTTGCAAAGATATTTCAGTAGGTTTCAACTTATTCAAATCAAGTCTACGATACAAAGAGAGAGGCATAACACTAACACCGGCTCCAAGATCACATAAAGCAGTTTTAACATAGTTTCTTTTAATGGAGCATGGTATAGTTGGTACTCCTGGATCTCCAAGTTTCTTAGGTATTCCACCTTTAAAAGTATAATTAGCAAGCACAGTGGAAATTTCAGCTTCCGGTATCTTTCTTTTATTTGTAACAATATCTTCCATGTACTTAGCATAAGGATTCATTTTAAGCATATCAGTCAAACGCATACGCAAAGAGATAGGTCTAATCATATCAGCAAAGCGCTCAAAATCCTCATCATCCTTTTTCTTGGATGGTTTAGGAGGAAACGGCATGGGTTTCTGAACCCATGGTTCTCTTTCTTTACCGTGCTTCCTAGCAACGAAGTCTCTCTTATCATAGCGTTGATTCTTTGATTGTGGTTATCAAGATCAACATCAGGTTCAATTTCTACATCATTGTTATTGCTAGGTTGAGCATCAACATGAACATCATCATTAACATTATCACTAGGTTCATGCTCATTACCAGATTGTGTTTCAGCATCAGAAATAGAAATATCATTGGGATTCCCAGGTGTGTCAACAACAGGTTCACTAGAAGCATGCAAAGTCCTATCATTTGTCTTTTTCTTCCTCTTAGAAGGACTAGGTGCATCAACATTAGTTCTCTGAGAATCTTGCTCGATTCTCTTAGGGTGGCCCTCGGGATACAAAGGTTCCTGAGTCATTTTACCCCCTCTAGTCATAACTCTAACAACATTATCATTTTTCTTGTTATTTAATTCATTGAGCAAATCATTCTGAGCTTTAAGCACTTGTTCTACTTGAGTGGTGACAATAGAAGCATGTTTACTAATGAGTTTAAGTTCACCTTTAACGCTAGACATATAATCACTCAAGTGTTCAATCATATAAGCATTACGTTGCAATTGTCTACCAACATAAGCATTGAAGTTTTCTTGTTTAACAATAAAATTATCAAACTCATCTAAGCATTGGCTAGCAGACTTATAACGAGGAATATCACCTTCATCAAATCTATAGAGAGAATTTACCTTTACTACCTGTGTCGGGTTATCAAGACCTTGTATTTCTTCAATAGGTGGTAAATTCTTAATATCCTCAGCTTTAATACCTTTTTCTTTCATAGATTTCTTTGCCTCTTGCATATCTTCAGGACTGAGAAATAGAATACCCCTTTTCTTCGGAGTTGGCTTAGGAGTTGGTTCAGGAAGTGTCCAATTATTTTCATTAGTCAACATATTATTCAATAGCAATTCAGCTTGATCAACTGTTCTTTCCCTGAAAACACAACCAGCACAACTATCCAGGTGGTCTCTGGAAGCATCAGTTAGTCCATTATAAAAGATATCAAGTATTTCATTTTTCTTGTGAGGATGATCAGGCAAAGCATTAAGTAATTGGAGAAGCCTCCCCCAAGCTTGTGGGAGACTCTCTTCTTCAATTTGCACAAAATTATATATTTCCCTTAAAGCAGCTTGTTTCTTATGAGCAGGGAAATATTTAGCAGAGAAGTAATAAATCATATCCTGGGGACTACGCACACAACCAGGATCAAGAGAATTAAACCATGTTTTAGCATCACCGTTTAATGAGAACGGGAATAGCTTAAGGATATAGTGGTAACGAATTTTTTCCTCGTGAGTGAATAGGGTGGCTATATCATTTAATTTAGTAAGATGTGCCACAACAGTTTCAGATTCATAGCCATGAAAAGGATCAGATTCAACCAAAGTAATTATCTCAGGATCAACAGAGAAATCATAATCCTTATCGGTAATACAGATAGGTGAAGTAGCAAAAGCAGGGTCATATTTCATTTTAGCATTCATAGATTTTTCTTTCAGCTTAGCTAATAATTTCTTAAGATCATATCTATCATTGCAAGCAAGAAAATCTGTAGCAGTTTCTTCATCCATAACATAACCCTCGGGCACAACAAGCAATTCATATCTAGGGGGAGAATCGTCATCATCACTTTCATCAATATTATTAGTTTCAATAATTTCATTCTCTCTAGCCCTAGCAAGTTGTTCATCAAGAAATTCACCTAGTGGCACAGTATTATCAAGCATAGAAGTAGTTTCATCATAAGTATCATGCATAGCAGAAGTGGCATCATCAATAACATGCGACATATCAGAATTAATAGCAGAAGCAGGTTTAGGTGTTGCAAGTTTATTCAAAACAGAAGGAGAATCAAGTGCAGAGCTAGATGGTAGTTCCTTACCTCCCCTCATATTTGAGGGATAAATTTTGGTTTTCTCGTCTTTCAAGTTCCTCATAGTGATCAGCAGATATAAATCCCAAGTGACTCAAAGAATAGAGCTATGCTCCCCGGCAACGGCGCCAGAAAATAGTCTTGATAACCCACAAGTATAGGGGATCGCAGCAGTTTTCGAGGGTAGAGTATTCAACCCAAATTTATTGATTCGACACAAGGGGAGCCCAAGAATATTCTCAAGTATTATCAGTTGAGTTGTCAATTCAACCACACCTGGATAACTTAATATCTGCAGCGAAGTATTTAGTAGCAAAGTAGTATGGAAGTAACGGTAACGGTGGCAAAGGTAACAATAGCAGTTTGTAGTAATTGTAACAGTGGCAACAGTAAAGTAACTAAGCGAAGATCAATATGTGAAAAGCTCATAGGCATTGGATCAGTGATGGATAATTATGTCGGATGCGATTCTTCATGCAACAGTTATAACATAGGGTGACACAGAACTAGCTCCAATTCATCAATGTAATGTAGGCATGTATTCCGAATATAGTCATACATGCTTATGGAAAAGAACTTGCATGACATCTTTTGTCCTACCCTCCCGTGGCAGCGGGGTCCTATTGGAAACTAAGGGATATTAAGGCATCCTTTTAATAGAGTACCGGACCAAAGCATTAACACTTAGTGAATACACGAACTCCTCAAACTACGGTCATCACCGGGAGTGGTCCCGATTATTGTCACTTCGGGGTTACCGGATCATAACACATAGTAGGTGACTATGACTTGCAAGATAGGATCAAGAACTCACATATATTCATGAAAACATAATAGGTTCAGATCTGAATTCATGGCACTCGGGCTCTAGTGACAAGCATTAAGCATAGCAAAGTCATAGCAACATCAATCTCAGAACATAGTGGATACTAGGGATCAAACCCTAACAAAACTAACTCGATTACATGATAAATCTCATCCAACCCATCACCATCCAGCAAGCCTACAATGGAATTACTCATGCACGGCGGTGAGCATCATGAAATTGGTGATGGAGGAAGGTTGATGATGATGACGGCGACAGATTCCCCTCACCGGAGCCCCGAACGGACTCCAGATCAGCCCTCCCGAGAGAGTTTAGGGCTTGGCGGCGGCTCCGTATCGTAAAACGCGATGAATCCTTCTCTCTGATTTTTTTCTCCCCGAGCATGAATATATAGAGTTAGAGTTGAGGTCGGTGGAGCATCAGGGGGCCCACGAGGCAGGGGGCAGGCCCGCCCCCCACCCTCATGGATAGGGTGTGGGCCCCCTGGTCTTGATTCTTTCGCCAGTATTTTTTATTAATTCCAAAAATATTCTCCGTGAAGTTTCAGGTCATTCCAAGAACTTTTATTTCTGCACAAAAATAACACCATGGCAATTCTGCTGAAAACAGTGTCAGTCCGGGTTAGTTCCATTCAAATCATGCAAGTTAGAGTCCAAAACAAGGGCAAACGTGTTTGGAAAAGTAGATACGATGGAGACGTATCAGCTGCTAAGCCGGACCAATGATTCAAAAGTAAAGTGCTATAAATGGCCAACACGTCAAGCCGGAAGATGCACACTGAAGTACGCGGATATTCATATTGGCGGCTTAAAAGGGGACTAATGGTACCTGCCGGGTTAAGAATTATGTTGTTAAGCCGGCCAGAGTTTAAAGGTCAAATACATTGGGTAGAAACAAATTATGAGGATGAATAAGTAAGCATGGTTAAACCGGAGAGTATTACCGGGTTATACAAGTTATGAAGCGTATGATGGCAGCCTAAACGGGGCCTAATGTTATATGGCGGGTCACGGTTTATGGTATAAGCCGCCATGGCAGTTATGGTACTTCAAATCTATCAGTGAAAATTTTGCTAAGTGATGGACAAACAGGATTCACAGATTGGTGTTGTAATTTTGGATCTGCAGCAGTTCAGGAAATGAAGTAAATTCTAAACCTAAGGCGGTGACAGCAGAAAAGTTTTCGTGCTCCGATGAGATCTTCTATGGAGGGAAGGTATTCCGATGTTAAAAATGAATGCTAAACTGCTACCGTACAAGTTTCATACCATGTTCAGATCAAAAAGCTACTCGAGTTAAAGGAGAAAACGAAGAACGGCGAAGAACACTGACGAAAGTGACAACCCTAAATACAGATCGGTTCTTGGATAGAGTTGAACTTACAGAGGCTAATGGACAGCGGTCGCGCTCCGGCGTTCTCTGGTCTAGTCAGGCTGATGCAGCGGACGAAGGTCGGCGGCGGCAGAGCTCGGGTCTGCAGAGAGTCGCGAGGAGGAAGACAAAGATGAGGAGGCAAGGGGGAAATGAAAAGGACCCCTATCCCTATTTATAAGGAGATGGATAACAGGCATGCACAGGAATCGAGGAGGCCAAAAAGTGATTATGTGGCTGCACGGGCGCCTCGAATTTCAGAAAGTCCATTAAAGATAAAGATCTGTTGAGATGTTCTGGGCTTCGTGCAAAGTTAATGCAAGATGACATCATGGTGGGTTAACATGATTCTGTGAGCTGACGTTGATGTCTACTACACAACCTTCTTCTTGTAGACGTTGTTGGGCCTCCAAGTGCAGAGGTTTGTAGGACAGTAGCAAATTTCCCTCAAGTGGATGACCTAAGGTTTATCAATCCGTGGGAGGCGTAGGATGAAGATGGTCTCTCTCAAACAACCCTGCAACCAAATAACAAAGAGTCTCTTGTGTCCCCAACACACCCAATACAATGGTAAATTGTATAGGTGCACTAGTTCGGCGAAGAGATGGTGATACAAGTGCAATATGGATGGTAGATATAGGTTTTTGTAATCTGAAAATATGAAAACAGCAAGGTAACTAATGATAAAAGTGGGCACAAACGGTATTGCAATGCGTTGAAACAAGGCCTAGGGTTCATACTTTCACTAGTGCAAGTTCTCTCAACAATAATAACATAATTGGATCATATAACTATCCCTCAACATGCAACAAAGAGTCACTCCAAAGTCACTAATAGCGGAGAACAAACGAAGAGATTATGGTAGGGTACGAAACCACCTCAAAGTTATCCTTTCTGGTCGATCTATTCAAGAGTCCGTAGTAAAATAACACGAAGCTATTCTTTCCGTTCGATCTATCATAGAGTTCGTACTAGAATAACACCTTAAGACACAAATCAACCAAAACCCTAATGTCACCTAGATACTCCAATGTCACCTCAAGTATCCGTGGGTATGATTATACGATATGCATCACACAATCTCAGATTCATCTATTCAACCAACACATAGAACTTCAAAGAGTGCCCCAAAGTTTCTACCGGAGAGTCAAGACGAAAACGTGTGCCAACCCCTATGCATAAGTTCACAAACGGAACCCGCAAGTTGATCACCAAAACATACATCAAGTGAATCACGTGATATCCCATTGTCACCATAGATAAGCACATGCAAGACATACATCAAGTGTTCTCAAATCCTTAAAGACTCAATCCGATAAGATAACTTCAAAGGGAAAACTCAATCCATTACAAGAGAGTAGAGGGGTAGAAACATCATAAGATCCAACTATAATAGCGAAGCTCGCGATACATCAAGATCGTACCACCTCAAGAACATGAGAGAGAGAGATCAAACACATAGCTACTGGTACATACCCTCAGCCCCGAGGGTGAACTACTCCCTCCTTGTCATGGAGAGCGCCAGGATGATGAAGATGGCCACCGGTGAGGGATCCCCCCTCCGGCAGGGTGCCGGAACGGGTCTAGATTGGTTTTCGGTGGCTACAAGGCTTGGGCGGGGGAACTCCCGATCTATTCTACTCTCCTGAGTTTTTAGGGTATATGGACATATATAGGCGAAAGAAGTCGGTCAGGGGAGCCACGAGGGGCCCACGAGGGTGGGGGGGCGCCCACGGGGGCAGGCGCGCCTCCCTACCTCGTGGCCACCTCGTTGCTTCCCTGACGTGCACTCCAAGTCTCCTGGATTGCTTCAGTTCCAAAAATAACTCTCCCGAAGGTTTCATTTCGGTTGATATTCCTTTTCTTCGAAACACTGAAATAGGCAAGGAAAAATCAATTTGGGCTGGGCCTCCGGTTAATAGGTTAGTCCCAAAAATAATATAAAAGTGTTTAGTAAAGCCCATAAAACATCCAAAACAGATAATATAATAGCATGGAACAATCAAAAATTATAGATACGTTGGAGACGTATCAAGCATCCCCAAGCTTAATTCCTGCTCGTCCTCGAGTAGGTAAATGATAAAAACAGAATTTTGGATGTGGAATGACCTAACATATTTCTCAATGTAATTTTCTTTATTGTGGCAAGAATATTCAGATCCATAAGATTCAAGATAAAATTTTAATATTGACATGAAAACAATAATACTTCAAGCATACTAACAAAGCAATCATGTCTTCTCAAAATAACATGGCCAAAGAAAGTTATCCCTACAAAATCATATAGTTTGGCTATGCTCTATCTTCATCAAACAAAATATTTAAATCACGCACAACCCCGATGACAAGCCAAGCAATTGTTTCATACTTTTGATGTTCTCAAACTTTTGCAACTTTCATGCAATACATGAGCGTGAGCCATGGACATGGCACTATAGGTGGAATTGAATGGTGGTTGTGGAGAAGACAAAAAGGAGAAGATAGTCTCACATCAACTAGGCGTATCAACGGGCTATGGAGATGCCCATCAATAGATATCAATGTGAGTGAGTAGGGATTGCCATGCAACGGATGCACTAGAGCTATAAGTGTATGAAAGCTCAACAAAAGAAATTAAGTGGGTGTGCATCCAACTCGCTTGCTCACGAAGACCTAGGGCATTTTGAGGAAGCCCATAATTGGAATATACAAGCCAAGTTCTATAATGAAAGATTCCCACTAGTATATGAAAGTGACAACATAGGAGACTCTCTATCATGAAGATCATGGTGCTACTTTGAATCACACGTGTGGTAAAAGGATAGTAGCATTGCCCCTTCTTTCTTTTTCTCTCATTTTTATTGTTTTTTTCTTTTTTTTCTTTGGGCATTTTCTCTCTTTTTTATGGCCTCTTTTTTTATTTATTTAGTTCGGAGTCTCCTCCCGACTTGTGGGGGAATCATAGTCTCCATCATCCTTTCCTCACATGGGACAATGCTCTAATAATGATGATCATCACACTTTTATTACTTACAACTCAAGAATTACAACTCAAAACTTAGAACATAATATGACTCTATGTGAATGCCTCCGGCGGTGTACCGGGATGCAATGAATCAAGAGTGACATGTATGAAAATAATGAACGGTGGCTTTGCCACAAATACGATGTCAACTACATGATCACGGAAAGCAATATGACAATGATGAAGCGTGTCATAGTAAACGAAACGGTGGTAAGTTGCATGGCAATATATCTCGGAATGGCTATGTAAATGACATGATAGGTAGGTATGGTGGATGTTTTGAGGAAGGTATATGGTGGGTGTATGATACCGGCGAAAAGTGCGCGGTATTAGAGAGGCTAGCAATGGTGGAAGGATGAGAGTGTGTATAATCCATGGACTCAACATTAGTCATAAAGAACTCATATACTTATTGCAAAAATCTACAAGTTATCAAAGCAAAGTATTACGCGCATGCTCCTAGGGGGATAGATTGGTAGGAAAAGACCATCGCTCGTCCCCGACCGCCACTCATAAGGAAGACAATCAATAAATAAATCATGCTCCGACTTCCTCACATAACGGTTCACCATACGTGCATGCTACGGGAATCACAAACTTTAACACAAGCATTTCTCAAATTCATAGCCACTCAACTAGAAAGACTCTAATATCATCATCTTCATATCTCAAAACAATTATCAAGCATCAAACTTCTCATAGTATTCAACACACTCATAAGAAATGTTTTACTAATCTTGGACGCCCATCATATTAGGACTAATTTTATGATTAAAGAAAATTACCATGCTGTTTTGTAGGACTCACAAAATAATATAAGTGAAGCATGAGAGAACAATAGTTTCTATAAAACAAAACCACCGCCGTGCTCTAAAAGATATAAGTGAAGCACTAGAGCAGAAACTATATAGCTCAAAAGATATAAGTGAAGCACATAGAGTATTCTAATAAATTCTGAATCATGTGTATATCTGTCAAAAGTGTATTCAGCAAGGATGATTTTGGTAAAATAAAAGTAAATACTCAAATCATACAAGACGCTCCAAGCAAAACACATATCATGTGGTGAATAAAAATATAGCTCCAAGTAAAGTTACCGATGGACGAAGACGAAAGAGGGGATGCCTTCCGGGGCATGCCCAAGATTTGGCTTTTTGGTGTCCTTAGATTACCTTGGGGTGCCATGGACATCCCCAAGCTTAGGCTCTTGCCACTCCTTGTTCCATAATCCATCAAATCTTTACCCAAAACTTGAAAACTTCACAACACAAAACTCAACAGAAAATCTCGTAAGCTCCGTTAGCGAAAGAAAACAAAACACCACTTCAAGGTACTGTAATGAACTCATTATTTATTTATATTGGTGTTAAACCTACTGTATTCCAACTTCTCTATGGTTTATAAACTATTTTACTAGCCATAGAGTCATCAAAATAAGCAAACAACGCACGAAAAACAGAATCTGTCAAAAACAGAACAGTCTGTAGTAATCTGTAACTAAGGCAAACTTCTGGAACTCGGAAAAAATTACCAAAATAGGACGACCTAGATAATTTTATTATTGATCTGCTGCAATTGGAATCAGTATTTTATCACGTTCTGGTGATTTTAAACAATTGTTTTCATGAACAGAAAATTTCTGGAATTTTCAGCAAGATCAAATAACTATCATCCAACAAGATCCTATAGGTCTTACTTGGCACAAACACCAATTAAAACATAAAACCACATCTAACTAGAGGATAGATGATTTATTTATTACTAAAAAGAACCAAAAAGAAAGAACAAAAATAAAAATTGGGTTGCCTCCCAACAAGCGCTAACGTTTAACGCCCCTAGCTAGGCATGATGATTTCAATGATGCTCTCATAAAAGATAAGAATTGAAACATAAAGAGAGCATCATGAAGAATATGACTAGCACATTTAAGTCTAACCCACTTCCTATGCATAGGGATTTTGTGAGAAAACAACTTATGGGAACAATAATCAACTAGCATAGGAAGGCAAAACAAGCACAACTTCAAAACTTTAAGCACATAGAGAGGAAACTTGATATTATTGCAATTCCTACAAGCATACATTCCTCCCTCATAATAATTTTCAGTAGCATCATGAATGAATTCGACAATATAACCAGCACCTAAAGCATTCTTTTCATGCTCTACAAGCATAGAATTTTTATTACTCTCCACATAAGCAAATTTCCTCTCATTCGGAATAGTGGGAGTATCATAAGAGACTCGAATACTATAAATTGTTTCCACATTAAAAGAGTAATGTTCAGAAAAAGGGTAATAATAATCATGACAAGTTTTATAAATATAATCATCACTACCTTTTATAGCATAAGTTTCATCACAATAATCATCATAAATAGGAGGCATGCTATCATCATAATAAATTTGCTCATCAAAACTTGGGGGACTAAAAATATCATCTCCACTTAACGTAGCATCCCCAAGCTTGGGACAAACATTAATTGCAGCAAATATATTCTCAAAAACATCATCTTCATAAAACATAGCATCCCCAAGCTTGGGCCTTTTCATATCATAAGCATAATCACTCTCATCATTAATAGTATGGATAGCACCAATAGTATAGCACTTATCATCATCACAATGAGTAATAGGAGCAACATCATTTGGGAGAGATACCTTTCTACCTTTCCTTCTCCATCTTTTCTTTTTCTTCTTCACATCATGTGTGGGTTCAATCCTCTTTTTGGAGCTCCTTATTAATGAGATTGGTTGAATATAAGGCTCCTCCTCGTTACCTGATTCATCATAAGAAATAATAGGAGAATATTGGGAAGTCTCTTCCCTTTCGTTAGTATTCTCTTCAACTTCTATTTGTTTCCTCTTCTTTATGTAATTGGCAATATAAGTTTTCAATGCAATTCACCGCACAATACATATAAATTTCTTCTAGATCAATATCGAGGAATTTCTCAAGGTTATATGCTGGAATATGCTTAGTTTGACGTTTCATTTCTTCATAACCCAAAAGCAAACTAAGTTCATTATGATGTGCAAGGGAAATCAAGTCATCACAATTTTTGGACACGATTCGATCATGAAACATTTTGCATTTGAAATTTAAATGACCATGTTCATTGCAAAGTTCACAAGTACGGTAAAGATATTTTAAATTTTCAGCACTCACATTTAGCCTTTCTTGCAACCATTTAGTTTCTAAATACTTATGCCTCTTGCAAAATCTATCTTCTCTATTTGGTATGTACTTGCAAACTCTATACACTCCACAAAAATTGACATGCTTATAAGAGATATTTTCATCATGACTAATGCAATCATCATTAGTACTATGGATATTCAAAGAGTTCATACATACAACATTGCAATCATGCTCATCATTCAAAGATTTAGTGCCAAACATTTCATAGACTTCTTCTTATAGCACTTGAGCACAATTTTCCTTTCCATCATTCTCACGAAAGATATTAAAAAGATGAAGCGTATGAGGCAAACTCAATTCCATTTTTTTTTGTAATTTTCTTTTATAGACTAAACTAGTGATAAAACAAGAAACAAAAAGATTCGATTGCAAGATCTAAAGATATACCTTCAAGCACTCACCTCCCCGGCAACGGCGCCAGAAAAGAGCTTGATGTCTACTACACAACCTTCTTCTTGTAGACGTTGTTGGGCCTCCAAGTGCAGAGGTGTAGGACAGTAGCAAATTTCCCTCAAGTGGATGACCTAAGGTTTATCAATCCGTGGGAGGCGTAGGATGAAGATGGTCTCTCTCAAACAACCCTGCAACCAAATAACAAAGAGTCTCTTGTGTCCCCAACACACCCAATACAATGGTAAATTGTATAGGTGCACTAGTTCGGCGAAGAGATGGTGATACAAGTGCAATATGGATGGTAGATATAGGTTTTTGTAATCTGAAAATATGAAAACAGCAAGGTAACTAATGATAAAAGTGGGCAGAAACGGTATTGCAATGCGTTGAAACAAGGCCTAGGGTTCATACTTTCACTAGTGCAAGTTCTCTCAACAATAATAACATAATGGGACCATATAACTATCCCTCAACATGCAACAAAGAGTCACTCCAAAGTCACTAATAGCGGAGAACAAACGAAGAGATTATGGTAGGGTACGGAACCACCTCAAAGTTATCCTTTCTGATCGATCTATTCAAGAGTCCATAGTAAAATAACATGAAGCTATTCTTTCTGTTCGATCTATCATAGAGTTCGTACTAGAATAACACCTTAAGACACAAATCAACCAAAACCCTAATGTCACCTAGATACTCCAATGTCACCTCAAGTATCTGTGGGTATGATTATACGATATGCATCACACAATCTCAGATTCATCTATTCAAACCAACACAAAGTACTTCAAAGAGTGCCCCAAAGTTTCTACCCGAGAGTCAAGATGAAAACGTGTGCCAACCCGTATGCATAAGTTCACGAGGTCACGGAACCCGCAAGTTGATCACCAAAACATACATCAAGTGGATCACGTGATATCCCATTGTCATCACAGATAAACACATGCAAGACATACATCAAGTGTTCTCAAATCCTTAAAGACTCAATCCGATAAGATAACTTCAAAGGGAAAACTCAATCCATTACAAGAGAGTAGAGGGGGAGAAACATCATAAGATCCAACTATAATAGCAAGGCTCGCGATACATCAAGATCGTACCACCTCAAGAACACGAGAGAGAGAGAGAGAGATCAAACACATAGCTACTGGTACATACCCTCAGCCCCGAGGGTGAACTACTCCCTCCTTGTCATGGAGAGCGCCGGGATGATGAAGATGGCCACCGGTGAGGGATCCCCCTCCGGCAGGGTGCCGGAACGGGTCTAGATTGGTTTTCGGTGGCTAGAGAGGCTTGCGGCGGCGGAACTCCCGATCTATTCTGCTCTCCGAAGTTTTTAGGGTATATGGACATATATAGGCGAAAGAAGTCGGTCAGGGGAGCCATGAGGGGCCCACGAGGGTGGGGGGCACGCCCAGGGGGCAGGCACGCGTCCCTGCCTCGTGGCCACCTTGTTGCTTCCCTGACGTGCACTCCAAGTCTCCTGGATTGCTTCCGTTCCAAAAATAACTCTCCCGAAGGTTTCATGCCGTTTGGACTCCGTTTGATATTCCTTTTCTTCGAAACACTGAAATAGGCAAGTAAACAGCAATTTGGGATGGGCCTCCGGTTAATAGGTTAGTCCCAAAAATAATATAAAAGTGTTTGGTAAAGCCCATAAGACATCCAAAACAGATAATATAATAGCATGGAACAATCAAAAATTATAGATACGTTGGAGACGTATCAGACTTCATGGCGGGTTATAGCAGGTTCATAAAAATTGACGATGCCAGATTCTGCTAAGTCAAGTATTGAAGATTGATGTGAACAAGTTCAAATCAACCTGGGGCCTAATGTTGGGGATATAACTATTGGGTATGACCCGCCCAGGAGGGGCCGGGTCATGCCACTGGCGGCTTAAGATGAGAGGGCCCAAGAGGACGATGAGGATGGTGGTCCATAGAGCAAGCTTATTGAAAGCCCAAGACCCGGAGGTGACTTGAGGCCCATGAGTATGAACCGCGATATGTGTAACTTGTATTGTAAAGCAAGCTTAGTTCGTCACCGAGCCGGACACGTTGTGTATGAGCCGGCCGGGACTCTGTAAGCCGCCGGGCATCAACCTGTGTATATAAAGGGGTGACCCAGTGGCGGGTTAGGACAAGAAACAAGAGATCAAGAACTAGGTCAAGCGCATTCGCTCCTTGGTAATGGAAACCCAAGAAATACAACCCCAAGCTGGAGTAAGCCTTTACCTCACTGTGAGGGGCCGAACCAGTATAAACTCTCTGTGTCCTTTGTCCCGATTAACCCCTTCAAGCTAACCTAGTTGCGATGGCTCTGCACCTAAGTCCTTTCACTAGGGCATCTGCCATGTTAAGTCCACGACAGCACTCGAAGACAAAGCACATGCAGATTCATCATCATTTTCTTCGTGATCATGTGTTGAAGGGCGACATCTCTATTGAGCATGTGAAGACTGAAGAACAGCTAGCCGATATTTTCAAAAAGCCCTTGGATGAGAAGAATTTAGCAAGTTGCGGTGTGAGCTAAATATCTTCGAATCTTCGAATGTTCTTTGAAAAGGACACTCATCCTAACACTTGTGCAAAATTGATGACTTAGATGTGCAACACACGAAGTAACGTTTTTCTTCAATCAATGAAGACTAACCCTATAAGTGTGAAGAAATAAATGAAGAATTTGATTCTCAGAGCCCTACGATAATTGTACGCGGCGTCTGAAATCATCATTCTTATACGGTGGGTCACACCACCAACAAAAGTTGAAAATCTTCAATTTGAGTTTTTCTTCAGTTTTTTGAAATTCCTCAGTTGTTCAAAATCTTCAACTTTGCAAGTCTTGACCCTTTCCAACTACGTTCCTCATTGACTATATATATATTTGAGTTTTCAGTCCTCTACAGCATTCACTTATTGCTAATTCTTCAAGTTGACTTTTCTGCTAACTGAATGTGATCGGACCCATCCCCCTCTATGCTAAACTCAACCCAGTCTGTTCACAAATTTTTCATGTGCGTTCTATATGAAACTCATTCAAAATATTAACTGTGTCCTTGTCAGCTGAAGAATTTGCGAACGAAACTTTAAAATATTCTTATCTGAATTTTTGGCTTTTTGCCGCTCAAACCGTTCCACATCCCGTGATGAAATTATTCTATTCACCCATGATCTAACACGATCTCCACCTCACAGTACGTGGGTGACACATGTCGCTAGGATGAGAAGGGTCAGGGGCACGTTCGTCCATTTTCCTCGGACGAGCGGTTTTCACCTCAGCTATAAATACCCCTCATCCTCCTCTGACCTCACTCCCCCCGCTCGAGCTCTCTGAGCTAGCGCCGCCGCTACTTTCCATCGTCGCCGGTGAGGAAGAGCTTCACTGCCTTGACCTCGTCGCTGTCGTACTCGCGCCGGCCACGGAAATCTTCACTCCGCCGCCGCCGTAGCTGTTTTCCACTGCCAAGTTAGGGTGTGGAAGATCTGAACAGACGAGTGTTGGTCTCAAAACCGGCGGATCTCGGGTAGGGGGTCCCGAACTGTGCGTCTAAGGCGGATGGTAACAGGAGGCGGGGGACACAATGTTTACCCAGGTTCGGGCCCTCTCGATGGAGGTAATACCCTACTTCCTGCTTGATTGATCTTGATGATATGAGTATTACAAGAGCTGATCTACCATGAGATCGTAGAGGCTAAACCCTAGAAGCTAGCCTATGATTATGATTGCTCTTGTCCTACGGACTAAACCCTCAGGTTTATATAGACACCGGAGGGGGCTAGGGTTACACAGAGTCGGTTACAAGGGAGGAGATCTACATATCCGTATTGCCAAGCTTGCCTTCCACGCAAAGGAGAGTCCCACCCGGACACGGGACGAAGTCTTCAATCTTGTACCTTCATAGTCCAACAGTCCGGCCAAACCATATAGTCCGGCAGTCCGAGGACCCCCTAATCCAGGACTCCCTCAGTTGCCCCTGAACCAGGCTTCAATGACGATGAGTCCGGCGCGCAGATTGTCTTCGGCATTGCAAGGCGGGTTCTTCCTCCGAATACTCCATAGAAGATTTTGGACACAAGGATCGTGTCCGGCTCTGCAAAAGAAATTCCACATACCACCGTAGAGAGTATAATATTTCCACAAATCTAATCTGCTGACAACTTTTCATAGCGTGACGTCCTGCCGTGGTCCGGTCATGACGAACCATTTTTCTCAGCCTGCCACTGCATGTGTTGCGAGGCGATTTTATTGGCACGTCTTGTCGAAGCAGAGATCGTGTTCCTCTTATCGCAGGATTCTCATCAATACGGGTGTGGGTAACCCAATCGTGCCCGTTGGTATGACTCCTCGACTTTAGGCAAGTTCCAAACGGCCACGCGGAGGACGCTTGATATTCACCCTCTTTGTAAAGGGGCCAAGGCCTGTCCTTTTCTTCTCGCGCTCGATCCTTCCCTTCCCCCACCTTGAATTCCAACACCCGAGGCTCCAGCTAAGCGCTTCGGACCTTCAATCATGTCCGGATCCAACCTTCAAGGCCGGTGGATAGCCTCCTCTGTCACAGAGGAGGACATCAAGAAGCTAAGAGAAGCCAGGTATCTGACCGCCGAAATCTCGCACAGAATGCCTCCTCAAGGGCAGGTCATCCCCACTCCTGAACCCAACGAGAGTGTCGTATTTGTTTCCCACTTCCTCCGAGGGTTAGGCTTTAGTCTTGATCCCTTTGTTAGAGGGCTTATGTTCTTTTACGGGCTCGATTTCCATGATCTAGCTCCAGATTCCATCCTTCACATCTCGTCGTTTATCGTCGTGTGTGAGGCCTTCCTCCGCATCACCCCACACTTCGGCTTATGGCTCAAGACCTTCAGTGTGAAGCCGAAGATGATCGGTGGGCGACACGCAGAACGCGGAGGTGCCATAATAAGCAAAGGCGCCGATGTTCCATGGCCAAAGGGTTCCTTCCCGGAGAAGTCCGACTTATGGCAACGGAAGTGGTTTTACATCACAGCTCCCCGAAGTACTAAGTGGGTTGCTGCCTCCGCCTTCCATTCGGGCCCCCCGCCACAACTGGCGTCATGGGTCAACATGGGGCTGACCGGGGGCCAGTTAATGACGTGCCGACATTGCAGAGTCGCATCCGAGATCTCCTCAAGAGAGATGTCAGCCTTGTCAAGGTAATGCAAGTCATGTTAGTTCGTCGGGTCCTGCCATGTCAACGTCGACCTCTCCGTATGTGGGAGTTCAACCCGGAAGGACCGCGAACTATTCAGCAATTCTTCGGCGTGACGCTCGAAGGGATGTATGGGTTGTTCTTCGGATCACGAATAAAGTGTCCGGACACCACCGAGGATGCGGGTCTAAACTGCAATCGTCCAGATACCCACGTAAGTAATTCTGCGGCCGAACACGCTGTCTTTTAATTTGTCACAACATCATTCTAAAAAGTCGCTCTTTGACCAGGATTGGATAAAAAAGGCGAAGATGATAAGGTGTTCGGCCCCCCTTCCCGAAGGCTCACCGGATCCTGTACTAGCCAGGATGCTTGAGCTCGCACCTTATCAAGCGCCATCAGAGGAAGATAAACGGAGGAATAAAGAAGCCGAAAGCGGGCCTCACGCATTACTCATCCAAACCGGGGGAATTAGTGTTTCCGCGAAGGAGGATAATCGGGGAGAAGAATCTGAAATTCCCTCTCCCCAAGGAAGGAAAAGGACCGCCTCTGAAGACTTGGAAACAAGGGTTTCCAAACGAGGGAAGAAACCTTCGCCAGGGGGCCCTGCCCCGGAGGGAATCCTTACCGCACAGTGCCCACAAGGGGATCAGCCCTCCACCGAGCTGTAAGTGAACAAGAGTACTTTTGGTGAATATATCCTGCTTCATCTCCGAGGACGATAACCGAGACGTATGTCTTGCAGTTCGGATCGTAGCCCTTCTCGACAGAGTTCGTCTTCGGGGGATCTTCTTCCGGAGATGATGGAGAGCGAAACGCCTCCCCCAGTCTCCCCGCCTCATGAGGCGGACGACCCTGAGGTGTCGTCACGGAGGATTTTTCCTGATCCGCCAAGGCCGTAAGGTAACCCTTCGGCCACCCGAAGTCCGGAGTATTCGGCTCCTAAGGAGAGCAACAAAAAGAGTCCGGGACTGTCTGGTGCACAACCGGACGTACTGATGGGTCTTTTGGAGCAAGCGGCTATCTCAGAGGCGCATCGTACTTTAATGGGTACGGTGGTTGAGAGGATTTCATCCGCCAAAAGTGGGTTGCATGAAGCTTTTATGAGCCTGCTAAGAGGCTTTGAGGTACGCAAAGTAATATATATTTTGACGGTACCGCACACGCTAGGTGTGCCTTATACAGATAGTAGCCCCTGAGACTCTGGTTGCTGTCCAAAGGCGGCAAACAGAGGATCATTGTCCCAGGTAATGATCATGATGCTTTCATGTGCAGGAGCCTGAGGGTCCGGTGGCTAGCCGGACTGGTGAGTTTGCCGAACTGAAGCGGCAACTTGATGTGGCAGATGCCGACATCGTGCTTGTAAACAGGCGGCTTGACGAGGCACAGCGTATGTATTCTCCGGTGGTTAACAGATATTAAGAGGAGCATGATGCTAGCATCTATAATATGCTGTGACTGCAGATGGAGCTGCAGCCGTGGAGACCCTTCGGGCGGAGCTCGCCCGAGCCAAGGAACGAGCCAGGAGAAGTGATGCGGCCGCCCTAAAGGCGGTCGAAGAATTAAGAGCCGAATAGGCTGCTCATCGCCAGAGTGAAGATAAAATAGCCAAGATGGCTGTTGAGCGGAAGGATGCCACCGACCGGTATGAGCTTCTTGAAAAGGAAAGCCAAGCAAAAGCGGCGGACCTGAAGAAAGCCATGGCAGCAGCCAAGGAGACCCGCTCTAAAATCAGAGCGGCTAAGGAGGAGCTTCGTCAAGCCAGAGATATCACGGCTGGGAAGCCCTTTTTGTTGCGGACGAAGTTCGAAGATCCGAAGTATGCCCCTCTGGATCAATTATGGAGTGCTGCAGACGCGTACTTGGACTTGGCAATGAGTGTTGCTGGTGCGACTGAGTTTTTCAAAGATCAAAAAGATCATGAAGTGGAAAAGTTGTTCTGGTCGCAGTTCAGTGCTCCAACGCGTCCGCTGCTGTTAAATGAGCAAATGGCCGAGTGGGCTGAGCTCCATAGGTTGTTCGGGCTTGCCATGAGGTCTGTCGTAGATCATCTTTGGCCGGAAGGACCAAGGCCGAATAGTTATTTTGGTTTAGTGCAACGGTTCCTTGGTGATGTGCCGCATATCGACGCTGCAAAGAGGTCGGTGTGCATAGAGGGTGCGCGGATGGCTCTTGCCCGTGTTAAGACATACTGGGCAGAGATGGAGGCCACCGCTATTGCAACCCAGGATCCGGCCGTAGGCCAGGTCTCGACCGAGCATTATTTTGAAGAGGTCCTAGAAGGTGCTCGTTTAATAGAGGCTCAGTGCTCGAAGAGTATTATGTTCGAGTGACATGTATCCCGATTGTAAAAACAATGCTATTTGGATTATAAAGGTTGTATTTATACTTTTGCCTAAAAGTATTATGATGCCTCCTATGCGGTCGTTTATGTATGTATATAACCTGAAAGTTTGCAATCGTCGGCTTCAGCCCCCACGCATATAATGCGGGGGTGTTCGGAAAAGCGCGTGTTCACACTTGATCCAACGTCTTGGTCCATTAAGGAGGTGATAGCGCGGCGAACAAGGCAATCGGACTATATTGCTTTAACACTTTCACTTAGCCATAGGAGTTTGACGGTGGGGCTACTATATAGCCCCTGGTACTTCTGCGCTTATCCGAATGCGGTGCGCGTACGTACATGACCGGGAAACCGGTCCTTCGTTAATGCGGAGGAATCACGAAGATCCCGTTGAGTCCTCGAGTGGTTGACCAGTCTCGCGCTTTATCATGACAGTCAGTTTTCAGCTTTCTCTACTGGGGTGCTCATCCAGATGAACCAGGGCACAACCACAGTAGTTCTCCCGGTGCCACCTTAGCCGATAGAGCGGAACCTAAGGTAGCAAAACACGGGAGCCGGGCAAACCCAACTTTTGACCAAAGACATGATTCTGAGCTGATGCATATAAGGCCAAACTCGCGACGCCGAACACTCCCTAAGGTATTCGGTCTTTGCAACATATAACGGGCTGAGTAACGCCCTTGATAATGAACCCTGAATTTCCAGGTATGTGCATTAGTCAGACGTGGCGAAATGCCAATAACGCCAGCATCCCTCTCGGTTGTGTTGAGTATCCGGAGGGTGTGAAGCAACAAGAGACAGTAAGAAAGGTTTACACAGGGTCTTAATCTAAAAAGAAACATTTGAGCGGGGCCCTGCTGCACGTCTGCGCCTGTGTCTCCGTTGTGCCGTATCCTGGAAGGGTGTAGCACGATTATCATCGGTAAAAGAGAAAAACCTAAGTGAAAGTTTTCGTGCGAAAAAATTGGTTATTCTTAATAAACCATTAAAATTCAATCTAAATAAGGTCAAGCCGAACTATAGTTCTTTTCACATGCGGGAAGCCCCTAGCACCACCTATGGGGGTATATCCCTCGACCCAACCTCAGGTATATCTGAGCTGTTACAGCTAGTGCTGTGCCGGACTCGTCTAGCCGTGTCCGCGGTCTTGACGACCGATCATTTATTCTGGTTGGAGAGGCCGGTCAGTGTTCGGCTGCTAAAGCCGCCACACATTCTTCCGCACGCAAGGAGCGCTCTGTGTTTCCGCTAACTATGATGATGCCATGTGGACCGGGCATCTTAAGCTTAAGATAAGCATAATGCGGTACTGCGTTAAAACGAGCGAAGGCCGTTCTTCCGAGTAGTGCTTGATAGCCGCTTCGGAATGGAGCGATGTCGAAGGTTAACCTTTCACTTCGGAAGTTGTTGGGAGAACCGAATACAACCTCTAGTACTAGAGAGCCCGTGCAGCGGGCCTCTGGGCCTGGTATTACTCCTTTAAAGGTAGTATTGCTTTGGCTGATTCTTGTCGGGTCTATCCCCATTTTGCGGACTGTGTCCTGATATATCAGATTAAGACTACTGCCGCCGTCCATAAGGACTCGGGTGAGATGGTATCCATTGATTATTGGGTCTAGTACCAAGGCAGCCGATCCTCCGTGCCGGATACTAGTCGGATGATCCCTGCGATCAAAAGTGATCGGACAGTCCGACCAAGGGTTGAACTTGGGGGTGACGCGCTCCCCGGTGCATACGTCTCGGAGTGCGCATTTGCTCCTCCTCTTCGTTGCGTGAATCGTGTTCACTGTTTTGACCTCTGGTGGGAATTTTTTCTGCCCCCCAGTGTTTGGATGGCGAGGCTCATCCTCGTCTTCACTTGGTGTCTCCCTCCCCTTGTGTTCGTCGTTTAGCTTGCCGGCCTGCTTGAAGACCCAGCATTCTCTGTTGGTATGATTTGCAGGTTTGTCGGAGGTGCCATGAATCTGACATAATCTTTCTAGAATCTTGTTTAGGCTGGACGGTCCATCTCTGCTGCCCTTGAATGGCTTTTTCCGTTGATCGGGTCGTGGGCCCCTGAATCCGGCGTTTACCGCCGTGTTATCTGGGTTTTCTTCATTGTTTTGACGCTTGCTTTTGTTGCGTCATGGTTTTCCATTACCATCCCTGACTTCAGATGTGCCTGGGTTGCTGGTGCCGCTACGGGCCAACCAACTATCTTCGCCCGCGCAAAAGTGGGTCATAAGGCTTGTTAGGGCTGCCATTGTCCTCGGTTTTTCCTGGCCGAGGTGTCTGGCGAGCCATTAGTCCCGGACGCTGTGTTTGAAAGCCACTAAGGCTTTGGCGTCTGGGCAGTCGACAATTTGATTCTTCTTAGTGAGGAATCTGTTCCAAAGCTTTCGGGCTGACTCTCCGGGCTGTTGAATTATATGACTTAAATCGTCTGCATCCGGAGGTCGGATATAAGTCCCTTGAAAATTAGCCCTAAAAGCGTCCTCAAGCTCTTCCCAACTTCCAATTGAGTTTTCAGGGAGGCTCTTCAGCCAATGCCGAGCTGGTCCTTTCAACTTGAGGGGAAAGTATTTGATGGCATGGAGATCATCTCCACAAGCCATATGGATATGAAGGATAAAGTCCTCGATCCAGACCCCAGGGTCTGTCGTTCCGTCGTACGCCTCTATGTTCACGGGTTTGAATCCCTCTGGAAATTCGTGATCCAGCACCTCATCGGTGAAGCATAGGGGGTGCGCTGCACCCCTGTATTTGGATGTGTCATGGCGTTCTGATGGTTGTAGTGTTCGGTTTTGATTTTGTGCCGGAGCACGCTTCCTAGATCCATAGATGGACCTAGTCATACCGACATCGTTAGCCGCCCTATCGCGGTCACGGGGTGGTCGATCTGCCTGATCGGCCGTTTTATTTTTCGGCTGTATAGGCTCTAAAGCCTCATCATCGAATTCAGGCAGCAACTTGCGCTTTGGATAGCTCTTTTTGTGGCGACTGCCACCGTACTTTTCTTCAGTGTCGAGCACTTTGTTCCATCTCCTGTTGAGTGTGTTTTGCGCGGACTTGAGCCTTTGCTTCTGCTTCTTTAGACTCCTCGCGGTGGCAATAAGCCTTCTATGGAGGTTCTCTTGCTCCAAGTGCCTTTCCGGGATGATGTGTGCATCATCGTCCGGACTGTTCTCCTCTCCGGAGACAGGCTGATTATCTTTACCCTCGGCGTCGCCGTGATCGGACAGCGGCCCCGTACTATGTTCGCCATCCGCTGGCTCATCCTGCTCTGTCGCTAGGTCCATGTGGTCGTCGTTTCCTTTGGAGTCGACCGGGGTATTATTCTTTCTTGCGCTGTTATCGCTGTTTTTGCCGAGGCAGGATTTTGAGCGGCGCCTACATCGTCGCTTTGGTTGCTTCTCGAGGGAACTATCCTTCGCTGCTTCTTCCCGTTCCTCGTCGTTGTTTTCTTTGGGGGTGTCCACCATGTATATATCGTATGATGAGGTCGCAGTCCAGCGCCCTGTGGGCGGTGGTTCCTGTTCTTCTCCTGCATCGTCGTCCATACCGTCGATGTCTTCGGAGTCGAAATCAAGCAGGTCGGTTAAATCGTCGACAGTGGCTATCAAGTGGGTGGTGGGTGGGGACCGAATTTCTTCGTTGTCCGCTTCCCACTCGAGCTGGACATAGTTCGGCCGAGGGTCTCCTGACAAGGAGAGAGACTTTAAAGAATCTAGCATGTCGCCCAAGGGCGAGTGCTGGAAAATATCCGCGGAGGTAAACTCCATGATCGGTGCCCAACCAGATTCGATAGGCACGGACGCACGCGGTTTGGAGCCCGTGGCCGGGGACGAATCCAAGGGTCCGACAACACAGGTCTCGTAAGAGATGAAGTCAGTATTCGGCTTTATCACCGCTGGGTGTGCAGCCTCCGTGGTGGGGTCCATCCACCCGTCCTCGGACGGCGCAATCTGCTCCAGATTGAGGACCGGAGTAGCCACAGGTGTGATCTCCCGAACACCGTCCGATGACAGAGCTAAGTCATGCTCGTCGTGACTGTGCGACGCACCTGACATAGGCTCGAATCCGTCAAAGATCAAGTCTTCGTGGATGTCGGCAGTATAGATTGAGTTTCCAAACCTGACCTGACGGCCAGGGGCGTAGCTCTCGATCTGCTCTAGACGGCCAAGCGAGTTGGCCCGTAGTACGAAGCCGCCGAATACGAAGATCTGTCTGGGGAGGAAAACCTCGCCCTGGATCACATCGTTGTCGATGATCGAAGGAGCCATCAAGCCTTATGGTGACGGCACAGTGGAACTCTCAATGAAAGCACCAATGTCAGTGTCAAAACCGGCGGATCTCGGGTAGGGGGTCCCGAACTGTGCGTCTAAGATGGATGGTAACAAGAGGCGGGGGACACAATGTATACCCAGGTTCGGGCCCTCTCGATGGAGGTAATACCCTACTTCCTACTTGATTGATCTTGATGATATGAGTATTACAAGAGTTGATCTACCACGATATCGTAGAGGCTAAACCCTAGAAGCTAGCCTATGATTATGATTGTTCTTGTCCTACGGACTAAACCCTCCGGTTTATATAGACACCGGAGGGGGCTAGGGTTACACAGAGTTAGTTACAAGGGAGGAGATCTACATATCCGTATTGCCAAGCTTGCCTTCCACGCAAAGGAGAGTCCCACCCGGACACGGGACGAAGTCTTCAATCTTGTATCTTCATAGTCCAACAGTCCGGCCAAAGTATATAGTCCGGCAGTCCGAGGACCCCCTAATCCAGGACTCCCTCAACGAGCTTCTCAACTTCTACTCTCAGTTCATCGTGTTCTTCGTCAAGGTAAATAAAATCTATTTTTACTGCCCTTGTTGATTCTGATGATTTCCACAAAATCTTCAAAAGGTGTTTATTCTTCAACTTCCACACTCTTAAACACCACAGTTGCATCTGTTCTTGATTTGTTTCTCTAAGCAACATTTTTCTTGAAGATTCCTCAGTTGTGTGAATTTTCAATCTATACAACTCCAGAACCTAAGTCAAAGCACACTTAGTGAAATTCCTCAAGACATCCCTGGTCAAATTCCTCAAACTTGTTTCTTTTGAAAAACTTTTGAGAATGCATATGACCTCTCCAAGTTCTTCGCACCTATATTCTGTTCACAGGTACACATATCCGCTGTTGAATCTCTAGGTTCTCATCAACTTAACTCATTTGTAGCATTCCTCGAAGACAAATTGCATACCTCGTCAAAAAACTTGATTGTTCAAAATCCTCAAGTGAAGAAAATGGCTGATGGTAAAAGACCTCAGAAGGGAGGAAAGAGGCCAAAGTCAAATACTGCTTTTTGAAATCCCTGAAGACATATATGATGAATATTGCACTCCTGATGAAGCCAAGCATGGCAAGGAGAACAAAAATCAGTGCAAAGTGCGCATTCAGCGGATTGAAAGAAGATGGGCTAGAGAATGGAGGGAGTATCACTATGTTACTCCCAAGTACATGAAGAAATTCGTGGTTAACCCTCCATGCCCAAGACCTCCATTGGCACCAGGTCAAGTTGCTGATCCCTCTAGCATCAGAAGAGGTGAAGAATTTCCCAAGGAATCGGCCAAGCGCCAAGCTAAACTAGCCAAAATGGCAAAAGAAGCTGTGAAGAAATTCAATGAAGATTCTGCTGCTGCCACTGCTGAGGCCTCTGCTAGCAAGCCTAAGAAGGCTATGCCAAAGAAGCCTGCTTATAAGCCCAGTTCCTCAGCTGCAATGCCCTCACGGCCTGTGCCTCAAGCTACTTCCTCAAAAGCAGCTCCAGTTCCCACTAAAAGATCCTCAACAACTACTGCAAAGTCCTCGGCACCTGCGCATCTCGCCTCTTGCCAAAGGACCACTGGAATATCAATTTCTTCAGGAGTTTCTGCAAGTTCTTGAACTCCTCCTCAGTCTTCAACAACTCTGACCTTGCTGAAGAAAAAGGCTGCTGCTGGACGCGTCACAAGGCCAAGTCCTCACAAGAAGCAGGTCGCCTTTCAAGTATGGTCCAGTGAAGACGAAGCTGATGATGAAAAACTAGCTGAAATCATCAGAGACAGACAACAAAGGGCCACTGGAGCCAAAGGCAGCAATGTGCCACTCATGCTCGATCCAAAGTTGATCCTCGACTTCATCGACATATGGCACAAGGACCCCAACACTCCTTTGCCTGATTTCAACCTCACTCCTGGACAAAGTCACATGTTGACGGCCTTCATAAATGAAGAGAAATGGAAATTTGAACAGGGGAGGAAAGTCAAGAAAGCTCAGTACAAGAAAGAGCGCTTTCTGAAGAAAAATGTTCTGAAGCTATCTCCTGATGAACTTGTAAATCTGCAAACAAAAATCAAAGGCCTCAGCGATGAATTTGATAGATACTATGCTGATTGGCTAGGAGCCAAAGTCTGGTTCGTCAAAATGGTGAAGGGATTCACTCCAAATATTGCAGCTTCATCGCAACAGGAAATTCCTCAGGCTGAGACACCTATTGAAGAACATGTAAGCACGGCTGATGAAAATCAGGCTGTTGAAGAAAATGAGAGCACCAGGGCTGATAAAGAAATTCCAGCAATTGAAGAAATCGCCAGGGCAACCACCAATGTTGCGCCTGATGAACAAGCCAGGCCAATTGAAGCATTTGCTACTGTGCCTGAGGAAACTGAACATGCCAGGGCAACTGCATCAGTTGCGCCTAAAGAAATGGAACCTATTTCCTCTGCTCCTCCTGCACAGATGACAAGTATCAACCTTCCTTCTGCATCAGAAGCGAAGAAGACCAAAGCTGCGGAGCGAGCAGCTGTGAAGAAAAGGAAAGCATCATCAATCTCAGAGTATTCAGCTCCTAAGAAAGTGAAGACTTTGACAAGCTCTTATGCAAATCCAATTGATGTTGTTCCGATATCAAGCATGCCATCAAAGGAGATTGTTCCCTTTGGTGAGGAATATGTTATTCCCAGCGACTCGGATGAGGAAAATCCTTCTGCTGCTTCGTCAGAGCAGTTGGATGAAGAAATTGAAGTGGATGATATCCCATCAACCCCACTGGTATCATCGCCTATGCCTCAGTTCACAGCTGAAGAGGCAGGCATTTAAGAAATTGATGAAGAAGATGAAGATGTGGATATTGGGTCAACCACTCCTATTCAGCATGATGACTACTGGGAAAGTCATCACCCCAATTCACCACTGACTACTCCTCTGCATCAACTTCCTCAGTCCCCGGTCCAAACAGAAGAAATTGACACGAGCTCTGAAGAACATCAAGCTTCACTTCTTTCTATTCCATAAGAAGTTCCAGCCACTAGCGTTGAAGAAATGCAGGCCAAGGCTGCTGCTGATGAAATTGCTCCTGAAATTCCTAAGCCTGTGGCTCCAGAGGTGGTGCGTCAAGAGGCTGTGAACGCTTCCACCGCAAATCTTCAGCCCAAGCCACAGAATCCTCACACCAAGAAGTAGAAGTTCAAGGCTGATGATTTCTTTGTTGAGCATCATTTCTTCTATGACTTCAATCCATACGACTCTGCTCGACTTCGTCGCAAGCATTTTTGGACTGCCACCAAGATGAATTTCTATTCCTCATTGTTGTTTTACAAGGACAAAGTTTTTGACCATGAGCAACTTCCTCATGTGGATATGGAGTCTCTACCGTGCTTCACCCCACTCCTCAGTGTTCTTCATGACGCTGGGCTACTCAAATTCTACACCGACATCTGCGATTGGAATGAAGAGCTCATTCTTCAATTCCTCGCCACGCTGCACATCACTGGAAATGTTGAAGATGTCAGTTCATGGGAACTTGACTGGATAACCAAAAATACTCACTATAAAGCTCCGACCTCTGAATTGCTTCATGCGTCCCAGTTAGTCCTCCCACTGAAGGTGCAAGGCTCATATATGCTGAACCTAAACTTTCAAACCATCTGATGCAAGTGCTGATGAAGCCATTGAAGCCAGGACAAGCTCCAAGGACCAAATTCCTTGTCAAGGATTTGCTCTATGTGCCAAGAATCATTTATCGCATTTTGACCAAAACCCTCAGTCCAATCAACTTTGATGAAGAAGAGGTTTTTGGATAATGAAGAATCTGCTTTTCAATATCACACATGGTATTCCCATCAACTACCATGATTTCTTCATGAGGACTTTGGCCAATGCTGCTTTGTCACCTTTTGAGTTGAAGCCTTACGCTCCCTGGATTATGAGATTCATCAGATCAAGGTATTCAATTCATTACAAGGCTGACTTTGAAAATCATCTCAGCTATTTGCCCTCGATTGAAGTCCTCAAAAGGACCATTTCCTCAGCTGGTGAGAAGGGCAAGGCTGCTGTTATCGATGAAGGCACTCGTCCATTGGATGGACAGTTTTGCAAAGCTGCTTCTTATTCCACCAATGATGACTCTGCCACACATGACTCTGCCGCAAATGCTTCAAAGCAATTTCCTCAAGCCACTGCTCCACATGTGATGACTGATCGAGAACTTCTCCTCAGCCTCCATCGGAAAGTTGACAGAAATCACAAGTGGGTCAAGAGACAGTTTGGTGCTATTCTTCATAACATGACAGTCACTCAAAACTCTGTGAAGAAGAATCACTATTACTTGCATGAAGTCTTTGACCGCACTTGGGCTATTATGTCTAATCTCTATAGTGCTAAAGATCTCAAAGAGATGGCTTCCAACAGGACTTTGACTGGTCACAGCCACCTTCGAAGAAATTCAAGAAGGTTAAAGTTTCTCAGCTGGTTGCAAGCTCATATTCCTCATCGCGTGAGAGACGAAGCCAAAGATCTGAATGACACTGCGGCAGGCCCTACTCCAATGAACGACCCCAACAACGCTGGTGCTCCTCCATCGACATCATGATGTTATTCTTCAGGGGCGTTAGTCCTCATTTTTCCGTCCCTTTTGGTTATTCAATGACAAAGGGGGAGAAATTTGAGTTAGTCTTCAAGAGGGTCGCTATATATGGGCATTTTTTTGTTAAGTTACAACTCTCGCTCTTCTGAAGTGTTTGTTGATTGAGTTGTAAACTTAAGTCCTATGATGGTCGGATACTTTTGCTCTGTTTTCTGCATGCTATTTCCTCAAGTACGTTAATGCACACATGCTGAATTTCATCAGACACCATATTTCATCATGCATCTCAAATTCTTCATATCATATGTTAAATGCGTGTATGAACTACAAGATATAGGGGGAGGTCTCCATGATTCTACTCTACAACGTGCATTTGCTATTCAAAGCAAATTCCTGAAATATGCACATCTTCAGGGGGAGTTCTTCTATATCTTGCAATCAAATTCCTCAAAATCAATACTTACACTTCATATGTTTATCCCCGTTGAAAACTTAACCTATATTGTCATCAATCACCAAAAAGGGGGAGGTTGTAAGTGCATCTACTGCCCTTAGTGATTTTGCTGTATTGAAGACTTATAGGTTAAGGGACTAATGAGTTTGTGAGTGTACACAGGTCTATAAGTATATGATGAGTTTGATACTTACGATGAAAGTCGACCCCTAAAAATGAATGTCTTCAGCTTAAGACTTTGGTTTTCTTGAAGACTTTGAAAGTGAAGAAATTGGTGTGACCTTGAAGACTTGGTATTCATGCGAGGATTATGAAGCATGAAGACTTCTGTTTTCGTAGTTTCATTTTCTCTTTCTTGAGTCATAGGAAACACCGCACTGTTAAAGGGGGTCGAGGTAAAACTAAGGAAAAGCTTCCAAGTGATGCTCATCTCAAAATCCTACACCTACCCAATCCTTTCGAGTGAAGCCATTGGAGATCTCATACAGTTCAGTCAATTTCTTCAGTGACAGAGACGAAGATCTTCTGGTCTCTGAGGAATTTGTTCTGACTAAGGAGTTAGGAATTTGTCAGTGCAGATTGCCTACAAGTGAGGAACATGATAGCCCCGAGGAATTTGATAATCAATATCCGACCGTTGTTGTGCTATGCGCCAGCTGTCCCAAAATATCTACCCACCTAACGGTCATATCATTGAAGGGCATTTATGTCTTATCATGTCGGGCTGCTCCCTAGGCTATAAATAGCCACCCCCCTACAACCACTAGTTGGTTGGCTGCTCCGAGAGAAACTAACACTTGTCATTGAAAGCATCCCATCCTCCGAGGACTTTGAGCGAAAATCGTCAAGTGCGGAAAACCCAAACCCAAACACCTACAAACCTAAAGTGATTGAGCATCACTGAAGAGATTGTTCCTGTGTGGAAGCGACGCTTGTTACCTTTGAGGACTGTGCATCCTCCAGACGGGTAGGCGTCATGGTCTAGAGGATCCAAGAGAAAATTGTTGATCGCCGAGTGACCGAGCCTGTGAAGGTTTGGAAGTCACCTGAAGACTTAACACGAGTGATTGGGCGAGGTCTGTGTGACCTTAGCTCAAGGAGAATACGGTGAGGACTGTGTGTCCTCAGGTTTAAATACCTAGCCACTCCAACCAGACGTACGACTGTCACAACAGTTGGAACTGGTCTACCAAATCATTGTCTTCACCAAGCCACTGGTTCTATTTCCTCAACCCTTTCATTTCCTCATTCATATGCTGTTGTACTTGATCGTTACTGTTTGAAGACTTTGACTGAAGACTTTCTCAAAATCCTCATTCCTAATTCTTCAGTCACTTTGTCTTCAGCCTGCTTATCCTGTGTTCACGTTGCTTGTACTCTGTGCTTTTTTTCATTTCATCATGATGACGGTGCTACTATTCTGTTATTCTTGCATTTGAGTACTTATTTCGTTGCTAAGTAGTTCGTTGCTTAGGAAATTCCTCACCTTGAATTTTCTCATTGACGAATTTGTAAAAATCGCCTATTCACCCCCCTCTAGTCAATATAACGGACTTTCAGGATTGAGTATCAACTCTATGGTTAGATGTCTATTGACTAGCATATCCATGATTTATATGGGTACCGGGTACTAGGGTTATAGGATCCTAGCCAGTTACGGGGGAGAACTCCTGGACGCCTGTTTCCTTGACGTGTACTCCAAGTCCTCCAGATCTTGATCTATAATTGGCCATATACCAATACGATGGCCCAGTGCATAAACCGATCTAGGGGCCCCGGCCCGGCCTGCTTAAGCCAGCTTCCAGAATGATGAGGCATCCTTGGTCCATAACACTGTCAATTTGACTTTGTTTACTTAATTTTTGCGTTTTTCCTTTCATGTGAACCAAGCACCAAAGTTTACAAGTGGTAGGGCGGTGCCCTTGAAGTTTTTGATGTCAGTTGATAGTTCATGAGACGTTATGTTAACTTAGCCATCCCCACATTCGTGCCTAGGTTGTGCTATCGAATCTAGCAATTTGTCATATGAAGTTCTTCCATGTACGCATGAATACCTTAGAGGCGGTGCACCTGTACCCCTTCGACAAACCATTTGGGAGTTCCACAATCTTCTGTTCGAGGGGCAAAGGAGGAGAAGGATGGCTGGACTGCTCGACACGCTACTACAACTCTACTTTCTTTATGGAACTATGTGTCTAGTGGTAAACTTGTGATCAATCTCCACAACATGTTCTTGATTTATGGGGTAGAAACTTTTGTTTGCAAGCATTACATGTCGCTTACTCCAACAACTGCTTCATATTTTAGCTAGTCTTTTGGGTTTCGATTCTCCTCAAGTTCATCCATTGAGATTAATTTAGCGGAGCTTCGGTGTAGATTCTTGCCGTCTATTTGGGGTGGTAAGGCTAGTGTTCCTCACCGCACGAGCAAGACGATGAAATTTGGTGTGAGGCGCTTCCGATCTATTAAAGGGCTTAATGACACGACTGCAATTCTGGGGCACGTGCACAAAGACTTCTCGTCTACCATCGACAAGGTAGGCCTAACCGGTAAGGGAACGACAATGTCAATGGTTTGTACTGATCACAATAGTGGCCACATGTTGGTCTATGGACCTTGATGTAATTTCTATTATGTTGAAGGTGTTTTATACTGTTAGTGAGCCTTATGATAGATATGAGTGTTTTTGAAAAAAAAAACTTAGGGCTGACCCTCAAAATGCCCGCAAACGTCCGGGTCAAACTGTCCGGACATTGCAAGCCATCCAACACGGATCTATATTTGTCTGTGAACGCGTCCGCGTGTTCATTTTCCTGCAAACCAAAAGCAAAGTATGAGGGGCTTTGCGAGAGTCCGGAGCCCCGCCACGTTGGACCTTAACACTGCGGCCCAAAAAAATCAAGGTGGAGCCCGTGCATTTGGGTCGGTCCGCGTTGTTTGTGCGCCAAATTCCTCCTTTCCCCACCCTCTCCACTCCGATTGCTACCGCCCTCCACCCTAATTCATGTGTTTTTTTGCTTCTGTCGTCACATGGACCCGTACTAGCCCGCTGGAAGATCAACTCGACGACACATCAAGCCCGCCGCCTAAAAAAGAAAGCAAAAAATGAGGCGGTCAAAAAAAGGAAGGGTGACGAGGAAGGCGGGCCCGTGTGACGGGCCAGGGATGAGGTGGACGGGTCGGGCGGGGCTGGGCTGCGGATGCGGGGTTCCAGCGTCGGTGCCGGTCCAACATCCATTCTCAGTGCCATGAGCATAAGAATTTTGAGCCTTGCCGCGACGAACTCATCCATGACCGTGGTACAAAGTCACTCAACCATCGATGGTACATCATCCAAGAGGTCATGCGGAAATAATGCAACAATTTGAAAGAACTAATTGGTCGGTGGGAAGTAGTGCACTAATCGTCGAGCAAGTAAGTTTTTATATGTGTTGGTCATTTGGTCGAATATGCAACTTGTTGGCCAGATATTCTCTACATGTTGGTCATTTGGCCGGATATACAACTTGTTCTTGAAGACGGAGAAGACGAAATTGTCCTCATACATTGTTGGTTGAAGTTGAATGGGCAACCCAAGTGGCAACTATACATTGCCAGCTCCATCAAGACCGTCGGCTTCGACAATGAGGAAGAAGTGGATCATCCAACCGGCCCAACAAAAGAGTCGCCCAAGAAGGTTAGAAGGGTGTTCCGGGGAAAGAAGTGGAATGAGGAGAAGGAGAAGCGACAAGGGGCGACTGCCAAGATGACGGAGATGTTCGAGGGCATCTTAGCGAAGAAGGATGGTGCATGTGTCAAGCGCACCGACGTGAAGGAGGAAAAGAAGAACGAGAGGATCAACATCTTGATGGCGGTGACCGAGAAGAAGATCAGTCTTAAAGAGAAGAAGATCAAGCTCGAAGAGAGAAGGGTTGAGCTCGCCGCCGCTTCGGGGGATACCAAGATGTTGACCATGAGGATACAGGAGTTGGACGACGATGCAGCAATGATTGTGCACGCCATTCGTGTCAAGATGTTGAAGTGCTTGGCGGCCGAGATGGAGACGGCCGAATGAGGTGGATGCTTAGGAGGAGTCGACAATAGAGTGAGCGACAAGGCTCGGACAGCCGGTCTGGCAGGGGAAAACAATTTTTTTTGCACGGATGGCCGGACCGAAACTTTTGTGATCGAGTGCATGTAAAAACTATGACCACCCTTTTTGTTATGGACGGTATGAGCTCTTTTATTTTAATTTACTCATATTGCTATGCATTTGAAATTAAATTGACTGGTCCTGGATGAACGTTTAATAGATGCGGTTGGATGACCGGCACTCGCATTCGTTTTCGCGTACTTATCTAATCTAGATAGTCCATAAACATATAATGTGTTTGTTTTAGGGGACTTGATACGTCTCCAACGTATCTATAATTTATGAAGTATTCATGCTATTATATTATCCATCTTGGAAGCTTAGTGAGCTTTACTATGCACTTTTATATTATTTTTGGGACTAACTTATTAACCCAGAGACCAGTGCTAGTCTGTTTTTCTCCTTGTTTCAGTGTTTCGCAGAAAAGGAATATCAAACGGAGTCCAAACGGAATGAAACCTTCGGGAGAGTTATTTTTGGAACGGAAGCAATCCAGAAGACTTGGAGTGTACGTAAGGGAAGCAACGAGGAAGGCACGAGGCAGGGGGCGCGCCCTCCACCCTCGTGGGGCCCTCGTGGCTCCCCTGACCGACTTCTTTCGCCTATATATATCCATATACCCTAAAAACTTCGGGGAACAGAATAGATCGGGAGTACCACCGCCGCAAGCCTCTGTAGCCACGAAAAACCAATCGGGACCCTGTTCCGGCACCCTACCGGAGGGGGGATCCCTCACCGGTGGCCATCTTCATCATCCCGACGCTCTCCATGACGAGGAGGGAGTAGTTCACCCTCGGGGCTGAGGGTATGTACCAGTAGCTATGTGTTTGATCTCTCTCTCTCTCTCTCTCTCTCGTGTTCTTGAGGTGATACGATCTTGATGTATCGCGAGCTTTGCTATTATAGTTGGATCTTATGATGTTTCTCCCCCTCTACTCTCTTGTAATGGATTGAGTTTTCCCTTTGAAATTATCTTATCGGATTGAGTCTTTAAGGATTTGAGAACACTTGATGTATGTCTTGCATGTGCTTATCTGTGGTGACAATGAGATATTCACGTGATCCACTTGATGTATGTTTTGGTGATCAACTTGTGGGTTCCGTAACATTGAGAACTTATGCATAGGGGTTGGCACATGTTTTCGTCTTGAATCTCCGGTAGAAACTTTGGGGCACTCTTTGAAGTACTTTGTGTTGGTTGAATAGACGAATCTGAGATTGTGTGATGCATATCATATAATCATACCCACGGATACTTGAGGTGACATTGGAGTATCTAGGTGACATTAGGGTTTTGGTTGATTTGTGTCTTAAGGTGTTATTCTAGTACGAACTCTATGATAGATCGAACGGAAAGAATAGCTTCATGTTATTTTACTACGGACTCTTGAATAGATCGATCAGAAAGGATAACTTTGAGGTGGTTTCGTACCCTACAATAATCTCTTCGTTTGTTCTCCGCTATTAGGGACTTTGGAGTGACTCTTTGTTGCATGTTGAGGGATAGTTATATGATCCAATTATGTTATTATTGTTGAGAGAACTTGCACTTTGCACTAGTGAAAGTATGAACCCTAGGCCTTGTTTCCTAGCATTGCAATACCGTTTGTGCTCACTTTTATCATTAGTTACCTTGCTGTTTTTATATTTTCAGATTACAAAAACCTATATCTATCATCCATATTGCACTTGTATCACCATCTCTTCGCCGAACTAGTGCACCTATAAAATTTACCATTGTATTGGGTGTGTTGGGGACACAAGAGACTCTTTGTTATTTGGTTGCAGGGTTGTTTGAGAGAGACCATCTTCATCCTACGCCTCCCGCGGATTGATAAACCTTAGGTCATCCACTTGAGGGAAATTTGCTATTGTCCTACAAACCTCTGCACTTGGAGGCCCAACAACGTCTACAAGAAGAAGGTTGCGTAGTAGACATCAAGCTCTTTTCTGGCGTCGTTGTCGGGGAGGTGAGTGCTTGAAGGTATATCTTTAGATCTAGCAATCGAATCTTTTTGTTTCTTGTTTTATCACTAGTTTAGTTTATAAAAGAAAACTACAAAAAAATGGAATTGAGTTTGTCTCATACGCTTCATCTTTTTAATATCTTTCGTGAGAATGATGGAAAGGAAAATTGTGCCAAAGTGTTAGAAGAAGAATGCATTAAAATGTTTGGCATAAAATACTTGAATGATGAGCATGATTGCAATGTTGTTAGTATGAATTCTTTGAATACCCATGATGCTAATGATATGTAAAGCCACAAGCTTGGGGAAGCTATGTTTGATGAAGATGATATTTTTTGTCCCCCAAGCTTTGATGAGCAAATTTACTATGATGAAAGCATGCCTCCTATCTATGATGATTATTGTGATGACTTGTATGCTATTAAGAATAATTATAGCCATGAAACTTGTCATCATGATTTTAGTTTTCAATTGGATTATGCCTCACATGATAATTATTTTGTTGAGTTTGCTCCCACTATTATTCAAGAGAAGAATTTTGCTTATGTGGAGAGTAATAATATTTCTATGCAAGTAGATCATGAAAAGAATGCTTTAGGTGCTGGTTATATTGTTGAATTCATTCATGATGATACTGAAAATTGGGAGGAATGTATGCTTGTAGGAATTGCAATAATATCAAGTTTCCTCTCTATGTGCTTAAAATCTTGAAGTTATGCTTGTTTTACCTTCCTATGCAAGTTGATTCTTGTTCCCATAAGTTGTTTGCTTACAAAATCCGTATGCATAGGAAGTGGGTTAGACTTAAATGTGCTAGTCATATTCTTCATGATGCTCTCTTTATGTTTCAATTCTTATCTTTTATGTGAGCATCATTGAAATCATCATGCCTAGCTAGGGGTGTTAAACGTTAGCGCTTGTTGGGAGGCAACCCAATTTTATTTTTAGTTTTTTTTCTTTTTGCTTCTGTTTAGGAATAAATATTTGATCTAGCCTCTGGTTAGATTTGTTTTTGTGTTTCAATTTGTGTTTGTGCCAAGTTAAACCTATAGGATCTTCTTGGATGATAGTTATTTGATCTTGCTGAAAATTCCAGAAACTTTCTGTTCACGAAAACAATTGTTAAAAATCACCAGAACGTGATAAAATATTGATTTAAATTGCTGCTGATCAATAAACAAATTGTCTAGGTCGTCCTATTTTGGATGAATTTTTTGAGTTCCAGAAGTTTGCGTTAGTTACAGATTACTACATACTGTTCTATTTTTGACAGATTCTGTTTTCGTGTGTTGCTTGCTTATTTTGATGAATCTATGGCTAATAAAATAGTTTATAAACCATAGAGAAGTTGGAATACAGTAGGTTTAACACCCATATAAATAAATAATGAGTTCATTACAGTACCTTGAAGTGGTGTTTTGTTTTCTTTCGCTAACCGAGCTTACGAGTTTTCTGTTAAGTTTTGTGTTGTGAAGTTTTCAAGTTTTGGGTAAGGATTCGATGGACTATGGAATAAGGAGTGGCAAGAGCCTAAGCTTGGGGATGCCCAAGGCACCCCAAGGTAATATTCAAGGACAACCAAGAGCCTAAGCTTGGGGATGCCCCGGATGGCATCCCCTCTTTCGTCTTCGTTCATCGGTAACTTTACTTGGAGCTATATTTTTATTCACCACATGATATGTGTTTTGTTTGGTGCGTCATTTTTTTTTGCTTGCTGTTTGAAAAATATCCCAAGATCTGAAATTCTTAAATGAGAGAGAGTCTTCACATAGCTACATAATTATTTAACTACTCATTGATCTTCACTTATATCTTTTTGGAGTAGTTTGTCATTTACTCGTGTGCTTCACTTATATCCTATAAGTAAATGGTTGAATGATTTGAATGCCATAAATCTGAAATTATATATGTTTCATATGTCTTTCCCATGGGGAGTAATGCCTTCACATATAAGAAGTAGAGGTGGTAAATTTTTTGAAGGTTAGCAAACATTGTATTGGTCACTTGAACAATTCATGAAAGAATATTGAAGGAAGAGAGATTTCACATATAAATATACTATCTTGGACATCTTCTATGATTGTGAGCCCCATTAATTATTTTCAAACCTGAGCAAATTAGTTGAAGTTGGACAAGGAAGACAACATAATGAGTTATGCTTGGGTATATTTGTATAGAAGTTATATTGTTATGATCCTCTAACATGTGGTGCTTGCTATTTAGAATCCTTTGCTAGCAAAAATATCTGTACTAAGCGGGAATACTGCTTGTGCATCCAAATTCCTTGAACCAAGTTTCTTCCATGAGTATCCACCATATCTACCTATATGCGGTATTTACCTCCCGTTCCAAGTAAATTTGCATGTGCCAAACTCTAAACCTTCAAATAATAATCTGTTTTGTATGCCCGAATCGCTCATGTAGCGGCTAGGGGCTGTCAGTATCTTCCATGCTAGGTGGGTTATTCTCACGATGAGTGGACTCCGCTCATCATTCACGAGAAAATGGCTGGTAACTGGGATGCCCAGTCCTATGATCAAAAGATCAAAAACAAATTCGCAAATAATTTAAACAAAACTCCCCCAGGATTGTTGATAGTTGGACGGCACCCATTGTTTCGGACAAGCCGTGGAGTGTGATTGTTGGTGGAGGGGGAGTAAAATCTTTACCTTTCTGTTTGGGAACTGCCTATAATGTATCTAGTATGGAAGATATTGGGAACTCTTGGTCGTTATGTTGACAATGAAAGCATACCTCTCAAAATTATTTTCATCTCTGTTTTAGCTTCGAGCTCTGGCACCTCTGCAAATCCCTGCTTCCCTCTACGAAGGGCCTATCTTTTACTTTTATGCAAGAGTCAGTAGTATTCCTTCTCATTCCAACCCACTCTTTAGTTGGCAAGCATCATGTGATGGAAAGATCTAAGCATATATGGCCATTCAAATATATTTGAGCATGAATTATTATTGTTGACATTACCCTTGAGGTAAAAGGTTGGGAGGCGAAACATTAAGCCCCTATCTTTCTCTGTGTTCGATGAATACTATTTGCTCTAAAAATATGCTTTGAGTGGTAGCAATCATGGAAGACTATATGATAGTTGAGTATGTGGGATTTGCGGAATCAAAGCTCTGACATAGACTCTTCCTGAAAATAAGATGAATTGCAATTGTTTGATGACTGAGAACATAGTCTGTTAGTTTTCAGGAAAGTTTATGATCTATACTTTAACATGTGAATAGCTTGTTACTTGATCATGAAAAGTTCTATGAGTTGAGCTACAGTTATGACATATGATGATGCCAGAAAAGGTGATTGAAATTATCATTGACCAAACTTGTGCACCTGCTAGCATTCACACTTCATAAATTATTTCTTTTATCATTTACCTACTCGAGGACGAGCAGGAATTAAGCTTGGGGATGCTGATACGTCTCCAAGGTATCTATAATTTATAAAGTATTCATGCTATTATATTATCCATCTTGGATGTTTAATGGGCTTTACTATGCACTTTTATATTATTTTTGGGACTAACTTATTAACCCAGAGCCCAGTGCCAGTTTTTGTTTTTCTCCTTGTTTCAGTGTTTCGCAGAAAAGGAATATCAAACGGAGTCCAAACGGAATGAAACCTTCGGGAGAGTTATTTTTAGAACGGAAGCAATCCAGAAGACTTGGAGTGTACGTAAGGGAAGCAACGAGGAAGGCACGAGGCAGGGGGCGCGCCCTCCACCCTCGTGGGGCCCTCGTGGCTCCCCTGACCGACTTCTTTCGCCTATATATATCCATATACCCTAAAAACTTCGGGGAACAGAATAGATCGGGAGTTCCGCCGCCGCAAGCCTCTGTAGCCACGAAAACCCAATCGGGACCCTATTCCGGCACCCTGCCGGAGGGGGGATCCCTCACCGGTGGCCATCTTCATCATCCCGGCGCTCTCCATGACGAGGAGGGAGTAGTTCACCCTCGGGGCTAAGGGTATGTACTGGTAGCTATGTGTTTGATCTCTCTCTCTCTCGTGTTCTTGAGGTGATACGATCTTGATGTATTGCGAGATTTGCTATTATAGTTGGATCTTATGATGTTTCTCCCCCTCTACTCTCTTGTAATGGATTGAGTTTTCCCTTTGAAGTTATCTTATCGGATTGAGTCTTTAAGGATTTGAGAACACTTGATGTATGTCTTGCATGTGCTTATCTGTGGTGACAATGGGATATTCACGTGATCCACTTGATGTATGTTTTGGTGATCAACTTGCGGGTTCCGTAACATTGTGAACTTATGCATAGGGGTTGGCACATGTTTTCGTCTTGACTCTCCGGTAAAAACTTTGGGGCACTCTTTGAAGTACTTTGTGTTGGTTGAATAGACGAATATGAGATTGTGTGATGCATATCGTATAATCATACCCACGGATACTTGAGGTGACATTGGAGTACCTAGGTGACATTAGGGTTTTGGTTGATTTGTGTCTTAAGGTGTTATTCTAGTACGAACTCTATGATAGACCGAATGGAAAGAATAGCTTCATGTTATTTTACTACGGACTCTTGAATAGATCGATCAGAAAGGATAACTTTGAGGTGGTTTCGTACCCTACAATAATCTCTTCGTTTGTTCTCTGCTATTAGTGACTTTGGAGTGACTCTTTATTGCATGTTGAGGGATAGTTATATGATCCAATTATGTTATTATTGTTGAGAGAACTTGCACTTTGCACTAATGAAAGTATGAACCCTAGGCCTTGTTTCCTAGCATTGCAATACCGTTTGTGCTCACTTTTATCATTAGTTACCTTGCTGTTTTTATATTTTCATATTACAAAAACCTATATCTATCATCCATATTGCACTTGTATCACCATCTCTTCGCCGAACTAGTGCACCTATACAATTTACCATTGTATTGGGTGTGTTTGGGACACAAGAGACTCTTTGTTATTTGGTTGCAGGGTTGTTTGAGAGAGACCATCTTCATCCTACGCCTCCTACGGATTGATAAACCTTAGGTCATCCACTTGAGGGAAATTTGCTACTGTCCTACAAATCTCTGCACTTGGAGGCCCAACAACGTCTACAAGAAGAAGGTTGCGTAGTAGACATCAGGACTGCCGTTGGAGATGCCCTTATATTAACCAAAGAACAAAGTAATGCTTCCGCTGCCTACTGCTACCACAGGCTATCAGAGCATCTCCAGCCGCACCCCAACAAGCCCCCCCCAGGCGATTTTTCGGCCGCCAGCGCCGAAATATCGGCCCAGTCGCGCCCCCAAAGGCCCATTTTTCGCCGGCTCGAGCCGAAATTGGCGCCGGCGGACCCAGGCCGAACCCGGCGCGCTCGGGGCGCCAGCCGAATCGTTTTTGGCGCGAAAATCCGCGGGCCCTCCTTGGCAGCGACTCGGCTCTTCTCGCCGCTTCGTCGTCTTCATCGCCTTGGTTCCCGCGGCGAATCAATGCCAAAGCTGCCGCGCGCTGCCGCGCCGGTCAGCCTCCTCCATTGATGCCTCACGCGCAGCGCAGTGAAGACCGGACGACACGCGTCCCTCGCCCGCCACGCGTACACACGGCGGCCACGCGTACGCGCGGCGCCTCCGCTTATATAAGCCGCCCCCAGCGCGCCGGTGACGCACAGACTCTCCACCGCCGACGCCCCGTTCCTCCCTCTCCTCTCGCCATCTCCAGTTCAACCATGGCCGAGCGCTTCCCAGGCGACGACGAACGGCTTCGGCCGCCGCCTCCTTCACGAGGACGAAGCTCGGCTCCTCTATGAGGCCGAGTACCCGGTCCCGCCGGACATGCGGGTGCCCGGGGCGTGGAGGATCAGCGTCGGCGGGGTCCCGGTGCCACCACCGCCCACCGGGGCGGCGCGGCGTGCGGAGATCGCGCGTATCCGCGCCTCTCTGCCGCAGGCGGCGAGGGAAGGCCCACGGTACGTCCCCGATAGCTCACTGTGGGAGCCCTACTTCCGTCGCCGCCACGCCGAGCAGCTCGAGGCCACCAACGGCGTTGTGCCCTCCGGGAGGCTCAACTCCGAAGGTCGCCGCCGATGGTGGGGCGTGCCCGGCGCACGCTGGAGGCCGTCCTCGAGTACATCGAGGGCGGCAACACGCCCAGGCTGGAGTACCCCGCTCCCCCATCCTTCTCCCACCGGCGTGGGAGCTCGTGGACGCGAGGCGCATGGACCCGGGGGCGTCCTCCTCCTCGTCCGGCCGCTCATCCGACTCTCCCTGCCTCCGCCCCGTCAAGCCGGAGCCCCAGGACACGTCGGTCAGCCACCGCACCCGCAGCTCCGGCGTCCGCATCGCCGACTCCTCCCCCACTTCCGGCCGCCTCGTCCTCGTCAGGCCGAAGGCGGAGCCCGGCCTCCCCGCGGAGTACGAGGCCATAGTCCGGCACGGCTTCTCCGACGAGGAGGCCCTAAAGTGGGCGCGGGACGACTACCTCCGCGACGAGATGGCCCGGCAGCGCCGAGCCCTGGAGGACATAGCCGCCCGCAAGCGTGGGCGCGAGGACGAGAACGGCGTGGTGATCCTCGACAGCGACAAGGACGAGGACGCCCCCGGACCGTCCAACCCGCCACGCCAACCTGGGAAGGGGTGCAGCAAGGACAGCGTCCGCGGAGGAGGCGACGACGACGGCGGCGGCGGTGGCGGCGACTACACGCAGTTCTACAGGCTCCTCGGCATGTAGAGCTTCAAGGGCGGCGGGCGGCGAGGAGCGGCGAGGGCGACGGCGGGCCTAGTAGCGTTTTTTTTTTCTTTTTTTTAAAATATTTTAACTATGTATGAACTCGCCAAAGTTTGGTTGAATTTGCGCCTAGTTTGTGCCGGATTTTAGTTTTCAAAAAATCATGGGCGCCGCGACTGGGGGGCATCACGCTCCCAGCACGCGGTTTGCGCCGGTGCACCTTCAGAGGGCGATTTTTAGCGCCTCTTCGGGGGCCAACGGCTGGAGATGCTCTCAGACCAAAGGCTAGCAGTGGGTGTTAGCCCGGCTGATTGATTTTAAACAACCATTATCCCGAAAATAAAATCTGAACAACGATGGCCGATTTATGATCAGGCATGATGGCCTAACACAAAACGTCAAAAGCGTCAAACACGCACCTGGGAAAAAAAAAAAGCGTCAAACATGCGTGTCGCTCTGACGATGGCCAGCGACCCGACGAGTCCAGCGACCCCAGTGACATTTGGCCACCGCCACGGCGCCCGGCAGATTTCGTCGACCCGGTCTTTCGCCGCTCGCCCACCCACACCCAGGCCACGCATCCCACATGCCACATGCCTCCCGCAGCGGTGCGTTCCCCAGGAGGGACGGCCTCCCAACGTGCGCTTCTCGTGGGCACTGACACGGAGTAGAAACCAAATGCCGCAGTTAAATCGCGCCTAACTGCTGCCAGTTGCTTGACCGCCGTGCCTCATCGAGCTGGGGCCCGTGACTCCGTTCGCCCATGTAAAGTTTTAAACCACACGGGAATGGCAGTCCGGCCGGCCGATTGCCGGCGGCACGGCGCGAGGATGAAAACAGGAAGACGCATGTTCTTATCCACACCATATGCGTCAGTGATCAGGGTCTCTCTGACTTCGTTTGGAACACAACAGCGTTTCATTAAAATTAAATCTAGCTTAAGAGGTGCATCGCCACGCCGTTCGCCGTTCTTCGCTAGGATTATCTTCGGTCGGTTGTTTCGTTCTGGTTTTATCTGCGTTAGTTCGAGTTTAGTTATGTTCTGATGATGTTTTTTGTTAGTGTATGAATGATGGGGTGCTGATTTTTTTCCCGATAAAGAGTGAATTTTATTAACTCAAAATAAAGCATCAAGTGTATACAAACACAATAAGCACACACCCGGTTTCTTCATAGTTAGGATGTACACAGGCAACACCAATGCACACATATAAAAACACGCTGACAAATAGCAAAGCCATATAAAACCAAAGCTATGCCTAAGTGAGAGAAAAAATCCCAAAGCGATCAAATCTATTGTCGACAAACTACAACTATGACCATATCCGCACCAATTATCTCATGACACCACAAGGGCAACGAGATTCTTCAACGGTAACGCCTTCAGGAAGGGAGCGACACTTAAGCACCGTCGTCACTCGTTCCAACCATCAGAAGTTAGATTCTAGATTTTCATCCTAAAAAATCATTCTGAGCAATGCCTTCAACAAAGCAACGATGCAAAAACATCATCACTACCAGGTATAACCAACTCAGGTCAAACCTAGGTTTTCACCCCCGGAGTTCGTCGAAGTCAAATCATTTGTTTTCTTCACCACTTTTCGCGACCCCAGCAGCTGGCCTAGAAAACCGACCGTCGTCGCCACACAACCATACCCTATGCGTCAAGGCATCGTCTATAGATTACCTCTCACCGCCGAATGCAACCACCGGATCTAGAGAGAGAATCCCTCACAAAGACCTTTCGATGGCCACCGAAATCCGCAGCGAGGCCGCCGCCGCAGGCCGGAGTGGTCGTCCATTGCTGCCATAGCAGTCGAAGATGGAGAAGCCGAATCTGGCAAAAACCGATCCCAACAGCCATCCGCAACGATGCAGCCACTGCAGCACAAGCTGGAGCGTCCGAGCTCCACGACACCGTTGTAGTGCCAATGGCAGCCGATGCCCCTAGCCACCACTAGCGCCTAGATCCGTGCTCGCGCAGATGTGATGAGGCAGCACCCAATCACGCCGGCGGCGGCTGGACACTGAGGTCGGATTCCGCCCGGCCAGGGAAGAGCCATGGGAAGGAGGCACAACTAGGGCGAGTCTGCGCGATATCCAATCAAGAGGAGGAGAAGGTAGATCGGACACGCGTGCGGGAAAGCTCCCACCGCCGCCGCCCACCGCGAAGGGGCAACGCGGGGGCATTTCCTGATGTGTGTGTTTGGCATATTAGTTCTAAAAGGAGAGTTTAGTTGTTTCATTCGTCGTTGTAGTGTCCTTACACATTTCAGCGTCGGTGTAAGTCGATGGTCGTTGTGTGAGCATCATGAGGGCGGGCAAGTCTACATCTCGCTTTATACAAGACAAAAGATCACGTCGCCTACAAAGTCAATAGTGGGCCGAAACAGTAACCATGTGTTTCATCGTGCTCACATCACAGACGTAATTTTTTGTTTTAAACTATTGTTTAAATTTTGAAAAAACTAAACAGAAACACTAAGAAAATTAATTTAGTTAATTTATTTAAAATGTTCATCACACATTGAAAAAATGTTTATGAAGCGCAAAAAAAGTCCGCTCAACTTTTAGAAAATGTTTGTACCATTCAAAAAAAATGAACGTGACATTTTAAAAACGTTCATGAATATGAAAAAAATGTATGTCACATTGCTCAAAATATTATACAATTTAAACAAATGTTTTGGTAACCTAAAAATATCGTACCATTCAAAAAACAGTACGATACATTTCAAAATATGTTCATGCATTTGAAAGAAATATTTGTGATTTGTTTAAATTACACAATGTAATTTTTTCACATAATTTAAACAAATGGCTTGTATCATTAAAAGAATGATTCAGTGTGTATTTGAATTCTTTTCAATACATATTGGAAAAAATATTCAAAACATGACTAAATTTTTTAATTATGTATTTAAAAATGATAAATGTATATTTTTTAAGATTATACGGAAATGTACCATGAGTATGAATAAAGGTAGACATTAAAATATATTTTAAAAATGTTAATCATGTCTTTGAAAATGTTAAACTTACTATAAAAGTATTTATGGTGTACACGAAAAATGTACAATGTTTATGAAAAAGATAGACATCGGTTGAAAAAATTTAAAAATAAATATAAAAACCAGGTGAAAATGAAAGAAAGAAAATCCAAGAAAGAATAAAAAATAAAATGGAAAATAAAAATAAAAATTAAAGAAAACGAAAGACAACCGAAGAAACCAATGCGAAAAAAAAACACAAAAAACACTTGCACGAAACTATATTATTGGGCCAGCCTAAAAGCCAGCCCTACATATGAGACGTAGTAGAAATCAGTATGGGCGATATATAGCTCTCGCGCTTGTGAGCTCCTATTGCACACTGAAACCGTGAAATTGCTACTCTAATTTTCACATGGTCAGGCCCACGAAGCTCCCGTTCGCTCAGGTCGGCTCCCTTTTCAACTCGGTTGATTCTCACGTTTTCGCTCGCTCCATTGCTATCTTATAAAAAATCGAGCTATCACTATTCGGAAGAAGTTTGTTAAATGAGAAGATGTTAACTAAAAATATTGGTTATTCAAAAATATTGCAATTTAAAAAGCATGGTTTTTTTAAAAAAATTACATATTAAATAAATTCATGGATTTCAAAATTATTTACAAATAAGAATTTAACGTTGTAAACTAAAAAAATGTTTGCAAACTTTAAAATATTCAGTATTGTTTTTTTCTGAAAAAGTCACGAATTTTAGAAAAGGAATTTTTAAAATTGTTCACAGATTTTAATAAATGTTCATAAATTAAAATGTGAAAAAATGGAGCTTAGAATATAAAAATAAACCAAAAAGGGAAATAATAAAAAGAAAAAAATAGGAACCCTCAATCAACGACACAAACGCATCAGGAGCCTCCAAAATTAGGGGGCTTAGTATCTTTATATAAATTTTCAGAAGCAGATCCTAAGATGCGAACCAATTAGTTCAGTCAATCTTGAATGGTGTTTTTCTTATCAGTTGAATTTTTATTAAGGCGGGATAAATATGATAAAAGAACAATGTGATTTCCTTTATGGGCTATGTCCTTTTGTCTTGTCTAGTCCAAATTCACGACTAAAATCTTCAGCATATATTGTGTGATCTTTTGCGAAAAATTAGAGTGATTCTTCGTGCGTTGTACACTTGTACCTTTTGTTTTTAGAAAAGAGAGACATATAGTAACTTAGAGAAATTTGATTCCAACAAGTTGTTTGTGGATTTCCTTTGGAAATCGAGGAAACCAAATTCCCAAAGGCATACATAGTCATAATTGAACTGCCTTTTCTCAATTGAAAGGTTCCAAATTCAATCTTCTTCCATGTGTAATTCACACATCAAATAGTTGTATTTTTATCCACCTATTGTCTTTCCTATATAAAGTTGTAGTTAGCGTATTTCTTATGGAGTTCCGACCTTCTCAGGAATTGTATTTAGAACATAAATTTTGGTGAATTTAGATTACAGAAAATTGCAAAAACACTCCATTTGTTGCTGAGAGGCATTGTTCATCGATGCTCGCCATGGTATTTTGTTTCATACAAATGTGTGTCTTCGTTTTGGTGTCTTATGTTTACATCAAGAGTAGATCATGCTACTTTTTTCCACCAAGAAGTATATCTAAGCATAAAAGGAAGCGCATCGATCAAGATTATGCAAATCTCACAATATCAATTTCTTCTTAAAATAACACGCACAAACCATTGCAGAGTAAACAGAGTGACGAAACAACTAAAGATTTTTTTTTTTAAATAGGCACGAGTGTGCATACTTTATATTAAAAAAGTGAAACAACTAAAGCAAATCACGCCTGAACGACATCTCTTCGGGCACATCTAACTATTATCTGATCGATCCTACCAAAATTTCATACCGCTGTCTATAAACTTTAAAGATGACATACACGCGCCAGTTGAGGAAAACAAAAGCGACATCAACGTCCGAGGCCGCACGTGGCGGAGAGGACGTAGAGGTTTTCGCGCACGTAGCTGGTGTAGACGAAGGAGACGTTGCGGTCCTGCGGGATGGAGTGGCCGGCGTTGAGGAGGCAGACGCCGGGGACGACGACGCGGAGCACCTTGGGGTCGACGGGGATGACGGAGCGGAAGTTGCCGCACTGCAGGCGGATCCTGGAGATGACGCAGGGCCTGCCCGTGCGTTCGTCGCCGGCGCACTGGTTCGTCACGGTCACCCTGTACATCGATGAGCCGTCGCTCTGAGGCTCGCCGAGGCTCTGCGTTATGAGGAGGTCCTTCTGGAGGTCGCAGTGGGCGTCGGCGGCGGCGAAGGCCGGCGGTCCGGAGAGGGCTGAGGCCACCAGGACGGCGGCCATGAGCACCGCCACGGAGCGAGCGGTCGTCATCGTGCTAGCTAGCGCGCCGGCGGGTCGAGAGTTCGGGAGGAGAGAGGAAGCGCGTATACGAGCACGACCGACCACGGCGTGGCTAGCTAGATTTATATATGCGTGCATTGCGGATAAATTTATGGAATGAGGAAATCAACATGGAATTACTTGTGAAAACGAGGTTTGTCGACCAAGACTCCACGGTGTGGGTATTTGGAATGTGTACATGGGTATGGCAGGTTAAGCTCGTCGAAGAGATTTCTTGCCCTCAATCGGAACGAAACGGTGGTTCACTAAGGAATTTTTGTGTTCGTGGAAGATGTAGTTTCCTTATCAGAACGACTGAACGATATATTACTCCTGCTTCTGCGGAGTACATGTATATTTCGTGTACGTGGAGTACATGTATGGTACAAGTGCGTACAAGGGTTGCTTTGATGTACGGAGCAACTTCTGCTGCGGAGCCGTCTGTTCCGAAATGCATTGGAGCACCAGGAGTCCCGGATGCCGCACCCATATATGAGAATAGCATAAAAAAATATCAGAAAATTTCAAAAAATTCTGAAATTATGGGATATGAAACATGGGTGCTCATTGTACACCCATGTTCATTTTCGCGGAGAATGGGTGCCCATGGTATCCGCAGCGCAGGAATTACAGTCCGATATACGGTACATCCAAACTTTTTTCTATACATACTATTTTTTTTGTCTTTTTACTGACATTACCATGAGCACCCATTCCCCACGAGACTGGACATGGTGTACAACGAGCATCCAAGTTTCATATCCCAAAATTTCAAATTTTTTTGAAATTTCCTAATGTTTTTAATGCGATATTCATATAGGGGTGTGTGGCACCTGAGAGCCACAAATCCTCATCCGCCATCTTTTTTGACTTAATATCGCGATCCAGGCCATCCAATCCTTGCAACAGATAACCCTCGCTTGTGATATTTCCTTTTTTACGTTTCCAACATCATCTCAATATTTTCGTTGAAGTACGACAAAACGTGCAAAAGAAATCCCATTATTTGAAATGCACACTTGCACAATTTATTGTGTGCATGCAACAAATAAATATTTTTTGAAACAAATCATCAAGGAAAATCCATGTATGCAGCAAGGAAGCCAATTTTTTTGGGGCACTGCAAAAAAACACTTGCAATATGAAAACAACATTTTCCGCAGACAACCCAGATAATCACATCATGTCACCCTTGTGTTTGCAATAGACGCCCGAGAGTCATCACAACATGTCACCCTAGTGTTTATAGCAAAACACTCATGAGCTTGCAGCGTGTCAAATTAACATATGCAACATCAAAAAGCCTGCAAATCACCAAGCTTCATATTGAAGTATCGACCTCACTGCCCCATGCTCATTAGCGACAAATACCGCCTTGCCAGATCCCTGTCGTAACCCATTCTCCTATGTTTCCATCTTCCCCAGAGTTCACTGGCGTCGGAGGACTTCCTTTTTTGTTACATCTTGAGGAGATGGTGAGTGAGCACTTTCAGATGTGAGAAGTAGGGTCAACGATAGGAGCAACAGGGAAGACACATTGAACGAGGAGCAACATATGAGGAGGAGGTGTGACAATGGATGTGACATTGAGAAGAGGGTTCAACTTTATCCATGGCTACCTCCCGGACAGAGCAGAGGAGAGAGTATCAGATGCTCCCGTAGCACCTAAGATCAGGTACTCCAGAGCGAGCTCGGACGATCCAATGGTCATCTAAGGAGCCCCTAGACCTACGTGCAATTAATGGGACTCTTGAAGGACTTTCTTTTGGCAAATTTGCCTTAGCGCCTGAGGTGACCGTTAGATCTGAGATCCAATAGTCCAGCTCCTAGAGCATGGGAGCATGCTCCCTTCAGTAGCACATGATATTCTCTCAAGAGCAGAGCGGCAACGGAGCAGGGGCAAAACCTGGTGGATGGGAAGGTGCTAGAGGGGAGGCTTACACTTAGCGAGAAGAGGAAATGCAGAGCTAACCACAGTATTCTCACGTTGAAAAGCTATGAACTAGAATCCTTTTGATTCTTATCTTCCTAGTAAACGGGGATCCGGAGCAATAGGTCGAATTACTATATAAAGAAGACTTTTCTACAAAAGGACTTATTGTTCGAGTAGGAAGATTTCGGTTTTTCTCCTTCACTCGCTTAGCACAGCGTGTCATGCACACCTGGACGGTCCACTAAATCCAGTGGCGGAGCTAGCATTTGAGATCAGGGCGGTCCACTCCTAAATTTCTTTTGATAAGAAATATGATATGTGATTGTTTTAACTAATTACCAATATCACATAGAAATAAACCAATATGGTCTTTCAAACACATGAAAATTCTCAATTAAGTCTAAATTTTGTATAAAGATGGCTACATAGTACATATTGTTGGGGAACGCAGTATTTCAAAAAATTTCCTACGATCACGCAAGATCTATCTAGGAGATGCATAACAACGAGCGGGGAGAGTGTGTCCATGTACCCTCGTAGACTGAAAGCGGAAGCGTTTAGTAACGCAGTTGATGTAGCCGAACGTCTTCGCGATCCAACCGATCCAAGTACCGAACGCACGGCACCTCCGCGATCTGCACACGTTCAACTCGGTGACGTCCCACGAACTCTAGATCCAGTTGAGGTCGAGGGAGAGTTTCGTCAGCACGACGATGTGGTGACGGTGATGATGAAGTTACCGACGCAGGGCTTCGCCTAAGCACCGCGACAATTTGACCGAGGTGGAAATATGTGGAGGGGCACCGCACACGGCTAAGAATCAACTTGTGTGTCTATGGGGTGCCCCCTCCCCGTATATAAAGGAGGAGAGGAGGTGGCTGAAGGAAATATGCCCTAGAGGCAATAATAAAGTTATTATTTATTTCCTCATATCATGATAAATGTTTATTATTCATGCTATAATTGTATTAATCGGAAACATAATACATGTGTGAATACATAGACAAACATAGTGTCACTAGTATGCCTCTACTTGACTAGCTCGTTGATCAAAGATGGTTGAGTTTCCTAGCCATAGACATGAGTTGTCATTTGATTAACGGGATCACATCATTAGGAGAATGATGTGTTTGACTTGACCCATTCCGTTAGCTTAGCACTTGATCGTTTAGTTTACTGCTATTGCTTTCTTCATGACTTATACATGTTCCTATGACTATGAGATTATGCAACTCCCGATTACCGGAGGAACACTTTGTGTGCTACCAAACATCACAACGTAACTGGGTGATTATAAATGTGCTCTACAGGTGTCTCCGATGGTACTTGTTGAGTTGGCATAGATCAAGAATAGGATTTGTCACTCCGATTGTCGGAGAGGTATCTCTGGGCCCTCTCGGTAATGCACATCACAATAAGCCTTGCAAGCAATGTGACTAATGAGTTAGTTGCGGGATGATGCATCACGGAACGATTAAAGAGACTTGCCGGTAATGAGATTGAGCTAGGTATTGAGACACCGACGATCGAATCTCGGGCAAGGAACATACCGATGACAAAGGGAACAACGTATGTTGTTATGCGGTTTGACCGATAAAGATCTTCGTAGAATATGTAGGAACCAATATGAGCATCCAGGTTCCGCTATTGGTTATTGACCGGTAATGTGTCTCGGTCAAGTCTACATAGTTCTCGAACCCGTAGGGTCCGCGCGCTTAAAGTTCTGTGACGATCGGTATTATGAGTTTATATGTTTTGATGTACCGAAGGTAGTTCGGAGTCCTGGATATGATCACGGACATGACGAGGAGTCTCGAAATGGTCGAGACATAAAGATTGAAATATTGGAAGCCTACATTTGGACATCGGAAGAGTTCCGGGTGAAATCGGATTTTACCGGAGTGCCGGAGGGGTTACCGGAATCCCCCGGGGGTTAATGGGCCTTGTTGGGCCCTAGTAGAGAGAGAGGGGCCGGCCAGGGCAGGCCGCGCGCCCCTCCCCCTCTGGTCCGAATTGGACTAGGAAGGGGGGGCGGCGCCCCCCTTTCCTTCTCCTTCTCCCCCTTCCTTTCCCCCTCCTAGTAGGAGTAGGAAAGAGGGGAGTGATCACTAGTAGAAAACAGGGCATTGGTTCGGCCCTCATAATACCATTAATCCCGGTTCGCTCATGAACCGGGACCAAAGGAGGCAACTGTCCCGGTTCGTGAGCCCAGGGGGCCGGCCGGGCCACGTGGGCCATTGGTCCCGATTCGTCTGGACCTTTTGGTCCCGGTTCCACGCACGAACCGAGACCAATGTGCCTCGCCCCTGGCCCATGACCATTAGTCCCCACAAACCGGGACTAAAGGGTTGGTCCTCGTTGCGGCCAGAGTTTAGTCCCACCTTGCCAACCGAAGGGCGCTCACACCGGTTTATAAGCCCGTCCCTCTCTGCCTTGTTGAGCTCCTCTCAAAGTGAAAATAGATGCCCTTATACAGGGAATTTGACCTAAATTCAGAGTAAATTTCTTTGAAATTCATAGAAATTTATTATGAATTTAGGTTGAATTCTCTCTATAGGCGCATCTATGCTCATTTTTTTATGTTGGGGTTGGCGATCTTTACAGACTTTTTGTGTGTTGAATATGCACCATTCAAAATTAGTCTCTGCTTTGAATGGTTCATTTTGAACACACAATAAGTTCAAGAAAATGAAATCCCTTTGTAACAGATGAGTTTTCGTCCGAAACCCTGATACTTCGAAAGAGATTGTCCATTTTGTTCATGAAGTGCATCCAGCTTTTGCCGTAGCCCTCTCAACTTTTTAGCACATGCTATGTGGGTGAAATGATGATACCATGCCAACTTTCAACCTTTTCAGAGCTCATTTGTACGGCTTTTCAATTTCAGGGTCATTTAGCTCAAAATAATCCGTCACTGCATGAAAAATAACAAATGAAGTCAGAAAGGGTTGAAAATTGATGATGTGGCTTTGAATGGTGCATTTTGAACACACAAAAAGTCTGGAGTTCAAATAAGTTAAAGAAAATGAAATCCCTTTGTAACAGATGAGTTTTCTTCCGAAACCCTGATACTTCGAAAGAGATTGTCCATTTTGTTCACGAAGTGCATCCAGCTTTTGCCGGGACCCTCTCAACTTTTTAGCACATGCTATGTGGGTGAAATGATGATACCATGCCAACTTTCAACCTTTTCAGAGTTCATTTGTAGGGTTTTTCAATTTCAGGTTCATTTGAAATGCTTTTCAATTTTAGGGTCTTATAGATCAAAATAATTAGTAAATGCATGAAAAATAACAAATGAAGTCAGAAAGGATTGAAAAATGATGATGTGGCTTTGAATGGTGCATTTTGAACACACAAAAAGTCAGGAGTTCAAATAAGTTTTAAAAAATGAAATCCCTTTGTAACAGACGAGTTTCCGTATGAAATCCTGATACTTTGAAAGAGATTGTCCATTTTGTACACGAAGTGCATCCAGTTTTTGCCATAACCCTCTCAACTTTCTTGCACATGCTATGTGGATGAAATGATGATACCATGCCAACTTTCGACCTTTTCAGAGTTCATTTGAAATGCTTTTCAATTTTAGGGTCTTATAGCTCAAAATAATCAGTAAATGCATGAAAAATGGTGCATGAAAAATAACAAATAAAATAAATAAGTAATTAGAAACAAAATAATATAAACTTTATTAAAATATATAAGTAGAAACAAAATAAAATAAACTTTAATAAAATTTATGAAACTAAAATTAACAAAGTATTTTCTGTCCAAAACATTATAAGAAACCTCTAGTATCATTGAAACTAAAATTATATAAAATTGATGCAACTAAAATTATCGAAGTATTTTCTGCTCAAAATCATTAAAAGCAAAAAAGAATTTTCATAAAGAACTTTTTTGTTAGAAACTTTAATAGCAAAAAGAATTATCATAAAGTAAAATAAATAAGTAATTAGAAACAAAATAAAATAAAATAAATAAGTTTTTTGTTGTAAGTAGAAACAAAACAAAATAAATAAAGCAAAAAAGAAAACAAAAAAACAGGCAAATAATAAAAAATATGCCACCTACTGGGCCACCACGGCCTGAATACGACTAGAAACCCATCCATGGGCCAGGATTCAGGCCCGCAAAAGGCCCAGTAGGCCCATCCGGCATAGCAGTAACAATTAGGCCCGTAAGCCTGCAATGGAGAGGAGCTCGAGAGGGGTGCGGCAGGGGGGCTTATAAACCACTGCGCGCCCCTCTCAACTAGCGAGGTGGGACTAAACTCCCACCACGACCCCGCTGTGCAAGGCCTTTGGTCCCGGTTGGTGGCACCAACCGGGACTAAAGGGGTGCATTGGTACCGGTTCGTGGCACCAACCGGAACCAATGCCCCCCCTTTAGTCCCGGTTGGTGCCACCAACCGGGACCAAAGGTCGCCGCTTCCCGCTTTTTGGGCTGCTGAAAAGAGGCCTTTGGTCCCGGTTTGGTGGCACCAACCGGGACTAAAGGTCGCATTCGTCCCGGTTGCTATCACGAACCGGGACCAATGCTTCGTCTATATAACTAGCACTTGTGAAATTTTTCATTCAGTTCGTCTTCCCCGCCCCGACGACGCTGCCAGGCTGCGCCTCGCCGTCGCCGTCGTCACCCTACCTCCGACGCCGTCCCGCGCCGCCCAGACGCCGTCCCGCGCCCTCCTGCCTCCTCGTCGCCCGTCGCCGCGCCCCTCACCTCCGCCCCCTGCCTCCTCGTCGCCCGTCGCCGGCCCCTCACCGTCGCCGTCGCCGCCCCCTGCCTCCTTGTCGCCCGTGGCCGCGCCCCTCACCGTCGCCCCCGTGCCCTGCCTCCTCGTCGATCGCCGCCCCCTTACTGAGATCATATGAATTTTCCTAATTTAGATGTGTAGTTTAGATGTGTAGTTAATTGAGTTGTTGTAATTTGTTCATAAATGAATATGCAAAAGTTAGAATTTTTTTCTGTTCATAGATTTTTTTGTGATATTATTGTTGTTGTAATTTGTTCATAAATGAATATGCAAATGTTTGTGTGTTCATATATATGCAAAGAATATGTCAATTTTTTTATAGAATTTTTATAATTTTTTTCTGTTGTAATTTTGTTCATACAATTTTTATCTTGTTCATAGAATTTTTATGATTTTTTTCTGTTGTAATTTTGTTCATAGAATAAGAAGAGAAAGTGTTTAATAGAATTAGTTAGAAAAATAATAGAACTAGTTAAACTAGTTTATTTTTAGTAAGTACTACTTTATTCTATTTATAGTAAGTGCATAGTAGTTGAACTAGTTGATTTAATAAAACTAGTTTATTTTACTATAGAAGTAGTTTATTTTTAGCAAGAAAATTAATAGAACTAATTTATTTTTTTAGTTAAATCAATTATTCCCGCATCGACGTCGACGATGTCAATCCCGCATCCTCGTCGTCGACTCGCTGGAGGAGGCCGGCTTGATCAGAGGGGCCATGTCCGGGACTGGGCTCCGCCGGGCTGGTTTTGGGAGGTGCTACCTTCTGGGGGGTGTAGGTTGGTGAGGAGCCAGCCCGTCATTGACCCGATCCTTGTTTGGTGGCGGTCGCGTGGGCCAGTGATGGTGCCGAGGCTCCGGACACCGCGGAGGTGGTACGTCACCGTGTTAGCGAGGAGACCGAGCACGTCCGTCGCTACATGGTTGCGTTGGAGTGCAGGTTCGATAATACCTGGCAGGTTCTTCAGGGATCTCACTGGAGCTATGATCCTGTGATGGTTCCTTCTCTTTGGGTATCCACCGCCCGCGCCGATACCCGTCGGGCGCTACGGTTCTAGCTGTACTAGCGATGCTATATGTATGATTGTATTCGAGGTGTATTAGTGATAATATTCGACGATGTACGGACGCATGGAGATGATGTAGTTTTGCTTATAATTGAATGCATCCTAATTTGAATACTACTTTATTTTGTGATTTGATTTTGCTTATTGAATGCTCAAATTGGAAAACTACTCCAACTTTGAATGCTAAAATTGGAGAGCACTATGCAAGGCGTACGCATATGATTAGTTGATAGCTTATAGGGTTTTTGTTTTCGCAGAAATCTAGGAGCCCCCCTCCATCATCCCCGCCGTCGTCCCCGTCACCGACCCCCTCCGACCTCGAGGTGAGACCAGCCATGAACCGGTTTTAGAAAGATAATTAAACGATATTTCGGGTTGACTTTAAGTCTATTGAGTCTCCACCATATATGAGAGGACGAAGAATCCCGACTGTTGTCGTGGGGGTAGCTTCTCCTTCGTTCCCGTGTGCTAGACAATTTGGTGTAATGCACTCGGGAACGAAAGGAAGGAGCTACCATCACCGACGGTCGCAAATGTCTGAGAGTTTTCAAGAAAAGACTCGACAAACCGATAGTCAACCCGTGATGAATAATAATGATCTAACTTAGGTTTTTTAGTACATATATTTAATTGTAGACATTAATATTTGAATTATGAACATAGGAAATGTCGTACTCGGACGACGAAAGTCTCCCGTGGGAGTGCGACTGGTGCCACGACGACCGAGGTCTGTGCGACATGCCTCACCTGGATGAAGATCGGCTCTTCAGTATTAAGCTGGAGGAGACCTTCGATGTTGAAACGGTACGCAACGATGACAAGTGTTATTTTTTCGTAATTAAGCACGACTTCAACTATTTCAACGTGTACTTTTCATCTTTTACAATTCGACTAGCTTATCCCATGCCATGCAAGACGCTACGTCTTGGAGAGGATGGGTTTTGAAGACCATGAAAGTATGGAAACAAAGAAAATTCACCTAAGGACCCATCATAATATAGATTTTGAAGTAAATCTGTATAATTCTGAGAGCGTAACCCATTTTGGTTGCAAAAATTCGGAAGCATTTTGCAAGATGTATGGTTTTGATGAGGGTATGCTTGTCACCATGGATCTTGGTGATCCTGACATCGAGCAAGACAATATGGACATTTGGGTCCTTGTTGATACGCCTCCAATTCTACCGCTATGTGAGTTTCTCAAACATAGTTATTAGCTAATTTATATTGTTCATTTCAAAATAGTTGACAGCTTATTTTCATTGACAGCTTATTTTGATTGTTCAAACAATGTGCAGAACATGGTAGACAGAACCTACTACACCGATGGCTCTGAGTTAACTTATAAGGAGAAAACTCATTCGGTCGGATTTTGTACTGATCTTGAGAATTACAATATCTATTGTAAAACTCCTCCACATTATGGTCAATACGTGTCACTAGTGCACGTGTTGAACTACGGTAACTACTATGAAGATACACTGGTAAGATTTCTTACTATTACGGCATCCGTGCATCTTTTGCATACTTCTAAAACTAGTACATCATTGCTAACTATGAAGTTATTACTATGTTTTTCAACAGATAATCCCAGAGGATTGTGTGCCTCATTTGATGTATCAGAATGGTAGCCTTGATGTTTTGAACATACAACCAGGTCATCCTACGAATCTCAACTGTCCATACCGGATTTCTAAAAGAAGTGAAGACATGAAAATCAAAGAATGGAAAAAATGTATGGACAGTCGCAAGGAGGTTCTTGGAAGAAAAAGGAAGCGACGCGCAAAAATTGGAGACAGGATGATCTCCATTCTCCATAATGGAGAGTCGGGGTCTATAATGGAGAGGGTATTTAGGTCCTACCTAATACTGACGATCATGTGCTAAGAACAATTAAGTAGGGTTGGTTCGATGACTATGAGGATGATGATCGTATGACTTGTTATTAATAACGAGTAGAAGTTGTATGATGATGATTAGTAGGACTTGTTATTATGATGATGCATGATGCAGGCATGAAGAGTTATTATATATCAGTTATTATATATCTCTGTTAGCTAGCTTACACACCCTATATTACCCCCTAAACCCTCCCCCCTTTAAAAAAAAAAACCCCAGCCACTGAAATGCTGACGCGTGGATGCCTTTTGGTACCGGTTGGTGTCACCAGCCGGGACCAAAGGCCCTCCTGCCTGGGCTGGCCGCAGCGGCCACGTGGAGGCCCATCTGTCCCGGTTCGTGTAAGAACTGGGACTAAAGGGCTAGGGCATTAGTAACGACCCTTTAGTCCCGGTTCAACAACCGGGACAAAAGGCCCTTACCAACCGGGACAGATGACCCTTTTTCTACTAGTGGATACGTCTCCAACGTATCTATAATTTTTGATTGTTCCATGCTATTATATTACCTATTTTGGATGTTTATGGGCTTTATTAAACACTTTTATATTATTTTTGGGACTAACCTATTAACCCAGAGCCCAGTGCCACTTCCTGTTTTTTCCCTTGTTTCAGTGTTTCGCAGAAAAGGAATATCAAACAGAGTCCAAACGGAATGAAACCTTCGGGAGAGTTACTTTTGGAAAGGAAGCAATCCAGGGGACTTGGCGTACACGTCAGGAAATCAACGAGGAGGGCACGAGGCAGGGGGCGCCCCCCCCCCAGGCGCGCCCTCCACCCTCGTGGGCCCCTCGTGGCTCCCTTGACCGACTTCTTTCGCCTATATATCTCCATATACCCTAAAACCATCGGGGAGCAGAATAGATCGGGAGTTCCGCCGCCGCAAGCGTATGTAGCCACCAAAAACCAATTGGGACCCTGTTCCGGCACCCTGCCGGAGGGGGGGATCCCTCACCGGTGGCCATCTTCATCATCCCGATGCTCTCCATGACGAGGAGGGAGTAGTTCACCCTCGGGGCTGAGGGTATGTACCAGTAGCTATGTGTTTGATCTATCTCTCTCTCTCTCATGTTCTTGAGGTGATACGATCTTGATGTATCGCGAGCTTTGCTATTATAGTTGGATCTTATGATGTTTCTCCCCCTCTACTCTCTTGTAATGGATTGAGTTTTCCCTTTGAAGTTATCTTATCGGATTGAGTCTTTAAGGATTTGAGAACACTTGATGTATGTCTTGCATGGGATAACCGTGGTGATAATGGGTTATTCTATTGATTCACTTGATGTATGTCTTGGTGATCAACTTGCGGGTTCCACCCATGAACCTATGCATAAGGGTTGGCACACGTTTTCGTCTTGACTCTCCGGTAGAAACTTTGGGGCACTCTTTGAAGTTCTTTGTGTTGGTTGAATAGATGAATCTGAGATTGTGTGATGCATATCGTATAATCATACCCACGGATAATTGAGGTGACATTGGAGTATCTAGGTGACATTAGGGTTTTGGTTGATTTGTGTCTTAAGGTGTTATTCTAGTACGAACTCTATGATAGATCGAACGGAAAGAATAGCTTCATGTTATTTTACTACGAACTCTTGAATAGATCGATCCGAAAGAATAACTTTGAGGTGGTTTCGTACCCTACCATAATCTCTTCGTTTGTTCTCCGCTATTAGGGACTTTGGAGTGACTCTTTGTTGCATGTTGAGGGATAGTTATATGATCCAATTATGTTATTATTGTTGAGAGAACTTGCACTAGTGAAAGTATGAACCCTAGGCCTTGTTTCAACGCATTGCAATACCGTTTGTGCTCACTTTTATCATTACTTACCTTGCTGTATTGTTATTTTCAGATTAGAAAAACCTATATCTATCATCCATATTGCACTTGTATCACCTTCTCTTCGCCGAACTAGTGCACCTATACAATTTACCATTGTATTGGGTGTGTTGGGGACACAAGAGACTCTTTGTTATTTGGTTGCAGGGTTGTTTGAGAGAGACCATCTTCATCCTACGCCTCCCACGGATTGATAAACCTTAGGTCATCCACTTGAGGGAAATTTGCTACTGTCCTGCAAACCTCTGCACTTGGAGGCCCAACAACGTCTACAAGAAGAAGGTTGTGTAGTAGACATCAGGGAGTCCTACTCCTACTAGGAGGAGGACTCCTCCTCCTGGCGCGCCCTGCAAGGGCCGGCCGGCCTCCCCCTTGCTCCTTTATATACGGGGGCAGGGGGGCACCCTAAAACACACAAGTTGATCATTGATCTCTCCCAGCCGTGTGCGGTGCCCTCCTCCACCATAATCCACCTCGGTCATATCATAGCGGTGCTTAGGCAAAGCCCTGCGTCGGTAGCTTCATCAACATCGTCACCACGCCGTCGTGCTGACGAAACTCTCCCTCGAGCTCTACTGGACTGTGAGTTCGCGGGACGTCACCGAGCTGAACGTGTGCTGAACGCGGAGGTGCTGTACGTTCGGTACTGAGGATCGGTCGATCGTGAAGACGTACGACTACATCAACCGCGTTGTCATAATGCTTCCGCTTAACGGTCTACGAGGGTACGTGGACGACACTCTCCCCTCTCGTTGCTATGCATCACCATGATCTTGCGTGTGCGTAGGTTTTTTTTGAAATTACTACGTTACCCAACAGTGGCATCCGAGCCAGGTTATTGCGTAGATGTTATATGCATGAGTAGAACACAAATAAGTTGTGGGCGATACAAGTCATACTGCTTACCAGCATGTCATACTTTGGTTCGACGGTATTCTTGAATGAAGCGGCCCGGACCGACATTACGCATACGCTTACGCGAGACTGGTTCTATCGACGTGCTTTGCACACAGGTGGCTGGCGGGTGTCAGTTTCTCCAACTTTAGTTGAACCGAGTGTGACTATGCCCGGTCCTTGAGAAGGTTAAAACATCACTAACTTGACAAACTATCGTTGTGGTTTTGATGCGTAGGTAAGAACGGTTCTTGCTCAGCCCGTAGCAGCCACGTAAAACTTGCAACAAGAAAGTAGAGGACGTCTAACTTGTTTTTGTAGGGCATGTTGTGATATGATATGGTCAAGACATGATACTATATTTTATTGTATGAGATGATCATGTTTTATAACAAAGTTATCGGCAACTGGCAGGAGCCATATGGTTGTCGCTTTATTGTATGCAATGCAATCGCCCTGTAATTTCTTTACTTTATCACTAAGCGGTAGCGATAGTCGTAGAAGCAATAGTTGGTGAGACGACAACGATGCTACGATGGAGATCAAGGTGTCGCGCCGGTGACGATGGTGATCATGACGCTGCTTTGGAGATGGAGATCAAAGGCACAAGATGATGATGGCCATATCATATCACTTATTTTGATTGCATGTGATGTTTATCCTTTATGCATCTTATTCTGCTTTGTTTGACGGTAGCATTTTAAGATGATCTCTCACTAAATTTCAAGGTAAAAGTGTTCTCCCTGAGTATGCACCGTTGCCAAAGTTTGCCGTGCCGAGACACCACGTGATGATCGGGTGTGATAAGCTCAACATTCATCTACAACGGGTGTAAGACAGTTTTGCACACGCAGAATACTCGGGTTAAACTTGACGAGCCTAGCATATGCAGATATGGCCTCGGAACACTGAGACCGAAAGGTCGAGCGTGAATCATATAGTAGATATGATCTACATAGTGATGTTCACCATTGAAAACTACTCCATCTCACGTGATGATCGGTTATGGTTTAGTTGATATGGATCACGTGATCACTTAGATGATTAGAGGGATGTCTATCTAAGTGGGAGTTCTTAAGTAATATGATTAATTGAACTTAAATTTATCATGAACTTAGTACCTGATAGTATTTTGCCTGTCTATGTTGTTGTAGATAGATGGCCCGTGCTGTTGTTCCGTTGAATTTTAATGCGTTCTTTGAGAAAGCAAAGTTGAAAGATGATGGTAGCAATTACACGGACTGGGTCTATAACTTGAGGATTATCCTCATTGATGCATAGTAGAATTACGTCCTGGAAGCACCGCTAGGTGCCAGGCCTACTGCAGATGCAACTGGGACGTTAAGAACGTCTGGCAGAGCAAAGTTGATGACTACTCGATAGTTCAGTGTGCCATGCTTTAAGGCTTAGAACCGGGACTTCAACGATGTTTTGAACGTCATGGAGCATATGAGATGTTCCAAGAGTTGAAGTTAATATTTCAAGCAAATGCCCGGATTGAGAGATATGAAGTCTCCAATAAGTTCTATAGCTGCAAGATGGAGGAGAATAGTTCTGTCAGTGAACATATACTCAAAATGTCTGGGTATAACAATCACTTGATTCAACTGGGAGTTAATCTTCCGGATGATAGTGTCATTGACAGAATTCTTCGATCACTGCCACCAAGCTACAAGAGCTTCGTGATGAACTATAATATGCAAGGGATGGATAACACAATTCCCGAGCTCTTAGCAATGCTAAAGGCTGCGGAGGTAGAAATCAAAAAGGAGCATCAAGTGTTGATGGTCAACAAGACCACCAGTTTCAAGAAAAAGGTTAAAGGGGAGTAGAAGGGGAACTTCAAGAAGAACGGCAAACAAGTTGCTGCTCAAGAGAAGAAACCTAAGTCTGGACCTAAGCCTGAGACTGAGTGCTTCTACTGCAAACAGACTGGTCACTGGAAGCGGAACTACCCCAAGTATTTGGCGGATAAGAAGGATGGCAAGGTGAACAAAGGTATATGTGATATACATGTTATTGATGTGTACCTTACTAGAGCTCGCAGTAGAAATTGGGTATTTGATACTGGTCCTGTTGCTAATATTTACAACTCGAAACAGGGACTACGGATTAAGCGAAGACTGGCTAAGGACGAGGTGACGATGCGCGTGGGAAATGGTTCCAAAGTCGATGTGATCGCCGTCGGCACGCTACCTCTACATCTACCTTCGGCATTAGTTTTAGACATAAATAATTGTTATTTGGTGCCAGCGTTAAGCATGAACATTATATCTGGATCTTGTTTGATGCAAGACGGTTATTCATTTAAATCTGAGAATAATGGTTGTTCTATTTATATGAGTAATATCTTTTATGGTCATGCACCCTTGAAGAATGGTCTATTTGTGTTGAATCTCGATAGTAGTGATACACATATGTAGGAGATATGCCCTAGAGGCAATAATAAATGATATTATTTATCTCCGAGTTCATAATTATGTTTATGTTCCATGCTATAACTGCAATGATTCTCGAGTCTGCAATATCCACGAGGCTCGGAGGAAGACTCATATGCACGTGTGGAATAATAAACGGTAAGAAGTATTCCTAGTCCGGCCTCTAAGATTAGCTCAAGTGTTGCATGATGGTTCTGTTTTCCTGATCATGGGCATGTCTATGCCAGCAATTTTGAGGGCACAATGTTAAGAGAACATTTGTGTTGAATCGACCCGGTTTGATGTTATGCTAAGAGATTCATTCGTCACAAGTTAATGGTTTATAACACAGAGATAGTTAATGTTTGCATAATTCCTTAGACCATGAGAGTATCGAGTTTCTTCATGCTTGCTTCATGAACTTTGGGGTTTGTTAAACGTCATCCGTAACTGGATGACTATTACGGCGGCTTACGGGTTCATGGGAAAGTATGTTAAGTAACTTGATAGCTCGAGATTGGGATTTGCTCCTCCGACGATGGAGAGATATACTCGGGCCCTCTCGGTGTTACGGTGTCCATCATCGTCTGGCCAGACACTTTGTGATTTGATCACGGGGATGCCGGAACACGAAACGAGAAAAGAGAACAAAACCGGTAACGAGGTAACTAGCATAGTGGACAAGTTGTTGATCCACGGGAATGCCAACATGTCTCACCTCAGGTATTTGTAACATATCGCGAAGCAACAGGAATAGCACACGACAACTGGAGGTTCACTCGAATATTTATTCGTGTGGGTATAGGGCTCAATATGGGTGTCCACGGCTCCGATGTTGATCATTGATCGGAAGGGGTTCCGGGTCATGTCTATACTTCACCGAACCTATAGGGTCACCCGCTTAAGGGTCATCTATCTGCTGAATACTAGACAGGGAGTCTGAGAGAAAATCACCGAAAAAGTTTCGGACACCGAAAAGTTTCGGACAGCAGAATCGTACCGCAGAGAGAGGTCATCGGATAAGTTTCGATGATACCGAAAAGTTGTTTCGGGATACACCATTAAGTCAAATTGGTTTCGGCACATGCCTGATAATTCTTGGAGGATGCCAGAATCATTCTGGAAGCTTTTTGGAATTTTCTGAGATAAAAACCGGAAATGTTCCGGAGCTGCCGGAGCCACTTCAGATGCGTTTCGCAGATGAAAATCACTAAAACCGGAATTGTTTCGGAACGCGTTGAAAATCATTTTAGTGGGTACTGGAAATGTTCTTAGCCCACATAAATATTTTCAGTTCGATCAGACGCTGAAAAATGTCGTCATGAATAGTGAAAATCAGCTTTATGGTTACTTTATGGAAAGCCACCTTTTGGGGCATTGCTCCAAAAGATCTTGGGGATGACATGGATGGATAGGAGCCATTTTTTGGGCCCCTCATGGGGGTGTGGCCGGCCACATGGGGTATCCCCCCTTGGGGACCCTCTTGTTGATTGGTTTCATTCCTAGGTCCTTGTGGAAGGACTTCATTCATGTGCATTTTGGGTTTTTTGTGAAACTACCCTACCCCCTTGGGATTTCCTATAAATAGAGGTGGAGGGGCAGCCCTCCACACTCATCCCTTGCTCTCATACACATGCCATGCATTATCTGGCTTCTTCTCTCCCTCCCACGAAAAGAGTTTCGTAGAGCCGTAAGGCTGTCTGGGTTCCGGCAGGAACTAGTTCTGGACGGCGAAGCCCTGCTGGATAGATGACACCGTATGTGTGCAACTCTGTAGAGAGATCGTAGTTTCGGTCTTAGTTCGTGAGTGCCTCCCGAAGGGCTGTCCGTGTGACCGTCCGAGTTTCGAAGGTCCTCCCGAAGGGCTGTCCGAGTGACCGTTCGAGTTTCGAAGGTCCTCCCGAAGGGCTGTCCGCGACATCGTCCGGGGGGCTGTTCGACCGCCTCCCGAAGGGCTGTCTGAGGAGCAGATGAGGGTATACATCCTCGCGGTTGGGAGGTTGTAAATCCTAGCTGCGGGGATCTGCACCGCCGATCGTCATCGACTCTACTTCCCGCTGCGCTACGAGTCGGTAACGAAAAAGATCAAACCATGTATGCAGTCTCCATAGTGGTCCTGGGCTGGTGCGTAGGTCAGAAATTTTTTGTTTTCTGTCGCGTTACCCTCAGTGGCATCATGAGCCGTGCTATGCGTAGATGCAGGTTGCGATCTAGAATACATAGAGATGTATGGGTATTGCATAATATAATTAGGTAGTAGATGAGATCTATTGCTGAAAATTATTTATGCGGGTGACAGATGAAATCTGTTACCCGACGTTCTTGTTACTTCCCTAGAATTTGCGTTTGCTCAATCTCGAGACAACATGGTGGAATTTGACAAAGTTCTGGCAATCCGTGATCCTGATTGATCATGGAAGTGCTATCAGTTCTTTGGGTTTTGCCGTAGTCAAAAGAAAGATGAAATTCGCATATGAAAGGGCATTGCAGATATGATCTGCACGGGGGTCATGCGTATGACGAAGTTTAGTATGGGGCTCGAGATTTAATTATCTCGTGTTTCATAGACCCTGAGATGTTAATCTAGCAACTTGAATAATCATACTTGATGATAAAACGTTGGCAGCTGCGGTTTAAGTCAAAACCTTAGAAGCCACGGAAAATAAAATTTTGCATAAACCGATTAGAGGCGTCTAACTTGGTTTTGCAGGATATGCATGTGATGTGGTATAGCAATGCTCGTATTCAATTTGATTATGTATGAGATGACTATATGATGTAATTAACATGACCTGCGTGTCATGATTCGGCATGATGGCTGGAGCCATATGATTGTCACTTTAATGACCTGCGTGTCAACCTTAAGTAATGCACTTATTTTATTAGCTATAGAGATAGCAATATTATCTGGTGCATCAACAGGGTGGTGGCAATCTTCGTGAAGGTGAACAGCGACGCGAATGCCGAAGACGAAGAAATGAAATACTTCTCCGTTAGGAAGGGCTATACCATATCATGCTATTATGAATTGCCTGAGATGGTTAGCCCTTATGATGCACCCTTCTTGATTGCGTGGTAGTCGCTTTTTATTAGGGTGATCTCTCTCACTTAAAATATCAAAGTAGTTAGTGTTCATCCAAGTGTAGCACCGTTTGAAATTCGTATCTTTTCGGGGTGCGCCATGTACACATGAGCATGAATGAATCGAGAGGAATGAGGCGGGTGAGGTCAGACCTCGCAGCAAGATCACTTGGTTGTCTTTGACGTTCAGGCAGGAGAGTCCTAAGCTCGGAACACGCCCATCGAAAGATGAACAAGAATCACATAGAGATGTGATCGGCAAGTTGGCCTACCGATTAAAATTCGTGTCATCAGTGATGAACCCGTCAATGGCATCGAATAGAAATATGGATCTTGAATCACTCTAAATCAATTATGAGAGATATTGATTTGAGTGGGAGCGCACTGTTGAATTAACATGTTTAATTCTCAGTGCAATTAATTATGAACACTGTCTAAGTGTTTCTTGCAAAATAGTTGTAGAATAATGGCTCGCGATTCCACTATCCCTGTTAAAATTGAATAGCTGTTAAATATCTGGTTAAAACTTTACAATTGGTAACGTAATATGAGGATTGTCCTCAAAAGTGCCGAGAAGGACTTTGTCCTATCGCATGCTTTCCGTATCCTCCCGCTAACGCTATGGATCATGTGACTCTCGTCCTTCGATCCAAAAGCTAGAATTCTGTTACGGTCAAGTGGAATATGTTTGCTTCCATGAAACCCAAACTTCGAAAGTTGGGATAGTTATATGATATTCATGGAACTGAAAATTATTTTCAGATACAAACAAATCAATGTTTGTTTGCAAGTATTAGTAAAAGTGTTTATTATGCATTTGACTATTGGGAAAGGGATCCAGAAGAACGCCTGTCATATAATGAAAGGTGAATAAAACAACAACTTAAAGAGAAAGGAAGTGTCCAAAGGGTGTTAGTATGACTTACACGCCTAGGAAGTCCGGGGCTAACGCCACTCTTAAGTTGGGTGCTTCTTTTGCGAGTAGGAGAAATACTAAAAGTTAAACTGTTAGAAGTATAAAGGCAGAAAGAAAGATGACTGGAATATCCAGCTCATGTATGAATGTCATACAAGTTTTTGATGTATAGTAGGCTGGTCAAAGATATAGTTCTTGGGAATTATGGTTAAACATGTTAATCACTAATTCTTGGGTATTGTGAGTTAATCACAAAGATACCCGCTCGATTGCATTCTGTTACGAATCAATGTAAGAGCTACTATGGCCTAAAAAGACTAGCCTGAAATGAGGTTAAGGTATACACAGGGAACATAGTAAATGTTACTATACCTTCCATCGGTGTATTGTCGTCTGTATTTATTTTCATAATTCCTTTAGAGTTTTACAAACTCTAGCCCATTGCATAAGGTATCTTGCAAGAAGGTTGTTCATAAGAGAACTTTTTATGTTCGATGTTATGAATAACACAAGGGCCATACTTTCATTATGAATGAGATGTATGTTATGAATATTGATAATAATACAATACCTCTGGGTTTACTTTCATAATTCATTTTAGAGTTTCATACACTCTAGCCCATTGCACAATGTTTGTTGCAAAATAGTTGTTCATAAAAATAACAATTGTTGTTAAGTATTATGAATAACATGAAGGGCCATGCTTCCATCCAAGATGGCATGTATGTTATGAATATTGATGGTAATATGATACATCCATAACACTGACGCTAAATGTCGGAAGACTAAAAGAATACCACACAAGTGTGGCACTACATTTGGTCACATTGGAGAAACCCGCATGGAAAATTCCATTATGATGGATTTTGAATTCTTTTTGATTTTGAATCATCTGACACTTGCAACTTTCCTCCGAAAAGTGAAGTGACTAAAATACCGTTCACAGGCCATAAAGAACGAACGACAAACTTATTAGTGATCATACATTTGATGTGTGTAGTCCGATAAGTGTTGTTAGTGGTGGATTTATTTATCTTCAGAAATGACTCAAGTAGATATATGGATATTTACTTGATGAGACGTAAGTCTGGATCTTTTGAAATCATTCGAAAGGTTTTCAAAAGTGAAGTAGAAGTTATTGTAACACCTACACCAATTAGTGAGGAAGCTAATGATGTTGATCATGAAACTTCAGATCAAGTTACTACCGAACCTCGTAGGTCAACCAGAGTAAGATCCGCACCAGAGTTGTTACGTCGATGCAAGCTTTGGCACTGATCCGGACGATTCTAAATCGCAAACCGGATACGTGTTTATATTGAACGGTGGAGCTGTGAGTTGGTGCAGTTCTAAACAAAGTGTCATGGCGGGATCTACGTGTGAAGCGAAATACATAGCTGCTTCGGAAGCAGCAAATGAAGGAGTCTGGATAAAGGAGTTCATATCCGATCTAGGTGTCATACCTAGTGCATCGGGTCCAATGAAAATCTTTTGTGACAATACTGGTGCAATTGCCTTGGCAAAGGAATCCAGATTTCACAAAAGGACCAAGCACATCAAAAGACGCTTCAATTCCATCCGGGATCAAGTCCAGGCGGGAGACATAGAGATTTGCAAGATACATACGGATCTGAATGTTGCAGACCCGTTGACTAAGCCTCATCCACGAGCAAAACATGATCAGCACCAAGACTCCATGGGTGTTAGAATCATTACTGTGTAATCTAGATTATTGACTCTAGTGCAAGTGGGAGACTGAAGGAAATATTCCCTAGAGGCAATAATAAAGTTATTATTTATTTCCTCATATCATGATAAATTTTTATTATTCATGCTAGAATTGTATTACCCGGAAACATAATACATGTGTGAATACATAGACAAACATATTGTCACTAGTATGCCTCTACTCGACTAGCTCATTGATCAAAGATGCTTGAGTTTCCTAGCCATAGACATGAGTTGTCATTTGATTAACGGGATCACATCATTAGGAGAATGATGTGATTGACTTGACCCATTCCGTTAGCTTAGCACTTGATCGTTTAGTTTACTGCTATTGCTTTCTTCATGACTTATACATGTTCCTATGACTATGAGATTATGCAACTCCCGATTACCGGAGGAACACTTTGTGTGCTACCAAACGTCACAACGTAACTAGGTGATTATAAAGGTGCTCTACAGGTGTCTCCGATGGTACTTGTTGAGTTGGCATAGATCAAGAATAGGATTTGTTACTCCAATTGTCGGAGAGGTATCTCTGGGCCCTCTCGGTAATGCACATCACAATAAGCCTTGCAAGGAATGTGACTAATGAGTTAGTTGAGGGATGATGCATTACGGAACGAGTAAAGAGACTTGCCGGTAACGAGATTGAGCTAGGTATTGAGATACCGACGATCGAATCTCGGGCAAGTAACATACCGATGACAAAGGGAACAACGTATGTTGTTATGCGGTTTGACCGATAAAGATCTTCGTAGAATATGTAGGAACCAATATGATCATACAGGTTCCACTATTGGTTATTGACCGGTAACGTGTCTCGGTCATGTCTACATAGTTCTCGAACCCGTAGGGTCCGCACGCTTAAAGTTCTGTGACGATCGGTATTATGAGTTTATATGTTTTGATGTACCGAAGGTAGTTCGGAGTCCCGGATATGATCTCGGACATGACGAGGAGTCTCGAAATGGTCAAGACATAAAGATTGATATATTGGAAGCCTACATTTGGACATCGGAAGAGTTCCGGGTGAAATCGGATTTTACCGGAGTGCCGGAGGGGTTAACGGAATCCCCCGGGGGTTAATGGGCCTTGTTGGGCCCTAGTGGAGAGAGAGAGGGGCCGGCCAGGGCAGGCCGCGCGCCCCTCCCCCTCTGGTATGAATTGGACTAGGAAGGGGGGTGATGACGGGAAAATGGCGGGCGTGAGAACACGCGTCCACGTCATTGATACAAAGTGAAATTTAAATGCATAAATAAAAATAGAATCAAACATTGCAGGTACATTATTTCCAGAACTCTTACATTTACATAAAAATTCTGTTAATTACATCTCCGAAGAGAAAACCCCTGATTAAGAATTACAATATATATATTACATAGGATTACATCACATTCCTATTACAACATACTACAAGAGAAATCCTCCTCGCGGTCGACGACGAACTCCTTCTTGGTGAGCTTGAAGTTTGGTTCCATGCATGTACTCCTCTATGATTTTATGTGTGATGTTAGGGAATATATTTTCCTAGCATGCAACAATTTGTGTGTGTTCAACCTCATTTATATGCGGAATGCAGGTTGATTTTGGCTAGGCATAGTTTTATCCTACGTTTAGCATATAGGATATGTATATATTTTTCTTTGGGAATTTTATATGACATCTTTGGTTTTGGTGGCATGGATACATGTGACATGCCAATTTTAATAAGTTTTGCATCATCACATTACTACTATCACCACGCGACACTGATATGGTGCCCGTGTGTGGCATAATGGACCGAAGCTTTCTGACACAATTTTGATGCTTTTTATAGTGCATATGATATGTGCCATATTTTGTTGACTTTGACTTCACACGGTATCAAAACTAACCACGCGGTGCAATGATATGACACACACGTATAGCTTGACCCGAATGGAGTTTGTTTATGATATTTTTTATTTGTTTAAAGCCTATGTGGGCTACATGAAATATGCCTTATCATGTATTTTGCATGAATTTTGTATGCATATGTGGATGTGGAGTGAACTTATTTTTTTATTAAGTTCTGCTTTACCTGTATTACTACTAACACCGCGTGGCACTAAGATAATGCCCGCGTGCAACGTAACCAAGCAAAGGTTTGTGGAGCAATTATGGTGTTGCATGAGTCGTATGACATCTATCATTTTTGTTTATGTTTGTACCTCACATGGTATTATCACTAACTCCACATAGAGTCATTTCATTGGCGCTAGTGTGTAGCATAACCCAAGTAAAGTGAGTGTGTGATATCCATTTATGACGATGCTAATAATTTAGGCTCTTATAGCATTGGAGCATTTCATGACATGTTTTATTTGACTTTGGACCAAATATGTGGCCTGAATACTTTGTTTAATTTTCTCTTGCTTGTATTACTACTAACACGGTGTAGCATTATGATAATGCCCACGCGTAGCGCAACCAAGTAAGATTGGTTTTTATGATGCAACATGTTTTATAATCCATCTTGCATGTTTTTGGTTTTTGGGTGTGTAACATGAACACATTTTAAATTAAGTTTTGCCTTGCTTGTATTACTACTAACACCGCGTTGCATTAAGATAATGCCCGCGTGCAGCGTAACCAAGTGAGGAAATATATTTTTATGCTCTTGTTTGTATTGCAACTAGCGTGACACATAATGCCCGTGGCGCAACCAAACAAGAGATTATCATGAGTTCAGTTTAGTGCCTTCGTAATTTCATTCCAACTTAGTCATATCCTTTTTTTTTATGATGACCAAATTAAGTCAGATTTTTATGAGGTTTTCGCACCTATGACACTCTCTTGATTTGTATCCATGTATAGAGACCAAACCAAGGAAAGAGGCGTTCATCTTGGCTTGTATCGCTAAAGGGACCGAACCAAGACGGAGATCAATAGGACGAAGCGCACACAACATTTAAGGGAACCGTGCTTACAAGAACCATGCATACTCCTTGACTCGTACCGCGATGGCCGAGCTGAAGGCGAAAGTTTGGGATAGATATAACATGCTCCTTGGTTTGTACCGCGATGGCCGAACCAAGGACACAAATTTAAGATGGATGCAACATACTCTTTAGTCTGTACCAAAATGGCCAGACCAAAGACAAAATTTTGAGATAGATTAAACACTGCACCTTAGTCTATACCGCAATGGCCGGACTATGGGCAAGAATTTTTTTGAGAGATGAAACATGCTCCTTGATTTGTACCATGATGTCCGAACTAAGGGCTAGAAATTTAGAAGAAGAAGGAGAAAAAAACTCCCTGGCCTGTACCACAATGGCCAAACCAGGGACTAGAAGAGAGCCATTGAATCTCACCTTCAAACCAACAGGACGCAGCACGCTTGCCTCCTTCTCCCCTTCCTTTCCCCCTCCTAGTAGGAGTAGGAAAGAGGAGAGTCCTACTCCTACTAGGAGGAGGACTCCTCCTCCTGGCGCGCCCTGCAAGGGCCGGCCGGCCTCCCCCCTTGCTCCTTTATATACGGGGGCAGGGGGCACCCTAGAACACACAAGTTGATCATTGATCTCTCCCAGCCGTGTGCGGTGCCCCCCTCCACCATAATCCACCTCGGTCATATCATAGCGGTGCTTAGGCGAAGCCCTGCGTCGGTACCTTCATGAACATCGTCACCACGCCGTCGTGCTGACGAAACTCTCCCTCGAGCTCTACTGGATCGTGAGTTCGCGGGACGTCACCGAGCTGAACGTGTGCTGAACGCGGAGGTGCCGTACATTCGGTACTGAGGATCGGTCGATCGTGAAGACGTACGACTACATCAACCGTGTTGTCATAACGCTTCCGCTTAACGGTCTACGAGGGTACGTGGACGACACTCTCCCCTCTCGTTGCTATGCATCACCATGATCTTGCGTGTGCGTAGGAATTTTTTTGAAATTACTATGTTACCCAACAGGGGCCAGACGGCCCTCATGGTGCGCCCCAAGGGGGGATTCCTACTACTAGGAGTAGGTTTCCCCCTTTTCCTAGTCCTAATAGGAGGGGGAGGAAGGGGAAGAGGAGAGGAAGGAAAGGGGGCCCCCCTCCCAATTTGGATTGGGCTTGGGGGGGCGCGCCCCCACCTCTTGGTCGCCTCCTCTCTCTCCCACTAAAGCCCATGTAGGCCCATTTAGCCCCGGGGGTTCCGGTAACCCCCCGGTACTCCGGTATGTGCCCGAACTCATCCAAAACCTTTCCAGTGTCCAAACATAACCTTCCAATATATCAATCCTCATGTCTCGACCATTTCGAGACTCCTCGTCATGTCCGTGATCACATCCGGGACTCCGAACTACCTTCGGTACATCAAAACACATAAACTCATAATACCGATCATCATCGAACGTTAAGTGTGCGGACCCTACGGGTTCGAGAACTATGTAGACATGACCGAGACTCATCTCCGGTCAATAACCAATAGCGGAACCTGGATGTTCATATTGGTTCCTACATATTCTACGAAGATCTTTTATCGGTCAAACCGCATAACAACATACGTTGTTCCCTTTGTCATCGGTATGTTACTTGCCCGAGATTCGATCGTCGGTATCATCATACCTAGTTCAATCTCATTACCGGCAAGTCTCTTTACTCGTTCTGTAATGCATCATCCCGTAAGTAACTCATTAGTCACATTGCTTGCAAGGCTTATAGTGATGTGCATTACCGAGAGGGCCCAGAGATACCTCTCCGACAATCGGAGTGACAAATCCTAATCTCGATCTATGCGAGCTCAACAAACACCATCGGAGACACATGTAGAGCATCTTTATAATCACCCAGTTACGTTGTGACGTTTGATAGCACACTAAGCGTTCCTCCGGTATTCGGGAGTTGCATAATCTCATAGTCATAGGAACATGTATAAGTTATGAAGAAAGCATTAGCAATAAACTAAACGATCATACTGCTAAGCTAACGGATGGGTCAAGTCAATCACATCATTCTCTAATGATGTGATCCCGTTCATCAAATGGCAACTCTTGTCCATGGCTAGGAAACTTAACCATCTTTGATTAACGAGCTAGTCAAGTAGAGGCATACTAGTGACACTCTGTTTGTCTATGTATTCACGCATGTACTAAGTTTCCGGTTAATACAATTCTAGCAAGAATAATAAACATTTATCATGATGTAAGGAAATATATAAATAACAACTTTATTATTGCCTCTAGGGCATATTTCCTTCAGTCTCCATCTTGCACTAGAGTCAATAATCTAGATTACATTGTAATGATTCTAACACCCATGGAGTCTTGATATTGATCATGTTTTGCTCATGAGAGAGGCTTAGTCAACGGGTCTGCAACATTCAGATCCGTATGTATTTTGCAAATCTCTATGTCTCCCTCCTTGACTTGATCGCAGATGGAATTGAAGCGTCTCTTAGATGTGCTTTGTTCTCTTGTGAAATCTGGATTCCTTTGCCAAGGCAATTGCACCAGTATTGTCACAAATGATTTTCGTTGGACCCTATGCACTAGGTATGACACCTAGATCGGATATGAACTCCTTCATCCAGACTCCTTCATTTACTGCTTCCGAAGCAGCTATGTACTCCGCTTCACACGTATATCCCGCCACGACGCTTTGCTTGGAACCGCACCAACTCACAGCTCCACCATTCAATAAAAATACGTATCCGGTTTGTGACTTAGAGTCATCCGGATCAGTGTCAAAACTTGCATCGACGTAACCGTTTACGACGAGCTCTTTTTCACCTCCATAAACAAGAAACATATCCTTAGCCCTTTTCAGCTATTTTAGGATGTTGTTGGCTGCTGTCCAGTGATCCACTCCTGGATTACTTTGGTACCTCCCTGCTAAACTAATAGCAAGGCACGCATCAGGTCTGGTACACAGCATTGCATACATGATAGAACCTATGGCTGAAGCATAGGGAATGACTTTCATTTTCTCTCTATCTTCTGCAGTGGTCGGGCATTGAGTCTGACTCAATTTCACACCTTGTAACACAGGCAAGAACAATTTCTTTGCTTGATCCATTTTGAACTTCTTCAAAACTTTATCAAGGTATGTGCTTTGTGAAAGTCCAATCAAGCGTCTTGATCTATCTCTATAGATCTTGATACCTAATATATAAGCAGCTTCACCGAGGTCTTTCATTGAAAAATTCTTATTCAAGTATCCTTTTATGCTATTCAGAAATTCAGTATCATTTTCGATCAACAATATGCCATCCACATATAATATCAGAAATGCTACAGAGCTCCCACTCACTTTCTTGTAAATACAAGCTTCTCCAAAAGTCTGTATAAAACCATATGCTTTGATCACACTATCAAAGCGTATATTCCAACTCCGAGAGGCTTGCACCAGTCCATAAATGGATCACTGGAGCTTGCACACTTTGTTAGCACCTTTTGGATCGACAAAACCTTCCGGTTGCATCATATACAACTCTTCTTTAAGATATCCATTAAGGAATGCAGTTTTGACATCCATTTGCCAAATTTCATAATCATAAAATGCGGCAATTGCTAACATGATTCGGACGGACTTAAGCATCGCTACGGGTGAGAAGGTCTCATCGTAGTCAACTCCTTGAACTTGTCGAAAACCTTTCGCAACAAGTCGAGCTTTGTAGACAGTAATATTACCGTCAGCGTCAGTCTTCTTCTTGAAGATCCATTTATTCTCTATGGCTTGCCGATCATTGGGCAAGTCAACCAAAGTCCACACTTTGTTCTCATACATGGATCCCATCTCAGATTTCATGGCCTCAAGCCATTTCGCGGAATCTGGGCTCATCATCGCTTCCTCATAGTTCGTAGGTTCGTCATGGTCAAGTAACATGACCTCCAGAACAGGATTACCGTACCACTCTAGTGCGGATCTTACTCTGGTTGACCTACGAGGTTTCGGTAGTAACTTGATCAGAAGTTTCATGATCATCATCATTAGCTTCCTCACTTACTGGTGTAGGAATCACTGGAACTGATTTCTGTGATGAACTACTTTCCAATAAGGGAGCAGGTACAGTTACCTCATCAAGTTCTACTTTCCTCTCACTCACTTCTTTCGAGAGAAACTCCTTCTCTAGAAAGGATCCATTCTTAGCAACGAATATCTTGCCTTCGGATCTGTGATATAAGGTGTACCCAACAGTCTCCTTTGGGTATCGTATGAGGACACATTTCTTCGATTTGGGTTCGAGCTTATCAGGGAAGCTTTTTCACATAAGCATTGCAGCCCCAAACTTTAAGAAACGAAAACTTGGGTTTCTTGCCAAACCTCAGTTCATATGGTGTCGTCTCAACGGATTTAGATGGTGCCCTATTTAACGTGAATGCAGCCGTCTATAAAGCATAACCCCAAAATGATAGCGGTAAATCAGTAAGAGACATCATAGATCGCACCATATCTAATAAAGTACGATTACGACGTTCGGACACACCATTACGCTGTGGTGTTCCGGGTGGCGTGAGTTGCGAAACTATTCCGCATTGTTTCAAATGAAGACCAAACTCGTAACTCAAATATTCTCCTCCACGATCAGATCGTAGAAACTTTATTTTCTTGTTACGATGATTTTCCACTTCACTCTGAAATTCTTTGAACTTTTCAAATGTTTCAGACTTATGTTTCATCAAGTAGATATACCCATATCTGCTCAAATCATCTATGAAGGTTAGAAAATAATGATACCCGCCGCGAGCATCAACACTCATCGGACCGCATACATCAGTATGTATTATTTCCAACAAGTCTGTTGCTCGCTCCATTGTTTCGGAGAACGGAGTCTTAGTCATCTTGTCCATGAGGCATGGTTCGCAAGCATCAAGTGATTCATAATCAAGTGATTCCAAAAGCCCATCAGCATGGAGTTTCTTCATGTGCTTTACACCAATATGACCTAAACGACAGTGCCACAAATAAGTTGCACTATCATTATTAAACTTATATCTTTTGGCTTCAATACTATGAACATGTGTATCACTACTATCAAGATTTAGTAAAAATAGACCACTCATCAAGGGTGCATGACCATAAAAGATATTATTCATATAAATAGAACAACCATTATTCTCTGATTTAAATGAATAATCGTCTCGCATCAAACAAGATCCAGATATAATGTTCATGCTTAACGCTGGCACCAAATAACAATTATTCAGGTCTAAAACTAATCCCGAAGGTAGATGTAGAGGTAGCGTGCCGACGGCGATCATCGACTTTGGAACCATTTCCCACGTGCATCGTCACCTCGTCCTTAGCCAATCTTCGCTTAATCCGTAGCCCCTGTTTCGAGTTGCAAATATTAGCAACAGAACCAGTATCAAATACCCAGGCGCTACTGCGAGCATTAGTAAGGTACACATCAATAACATGTATATCAAATATACCTTTCACTTTGCCATCCTTCTTCTCCGCCAAATACTTGGGGCAGTTCCGCTTCCAGTGACCAGTCCCTTTGTAGTAGAAGCACTCAGTCTCAGGCTTAGGTCCAGACTTGGGCTTCTTTACTTGAGCAGCAACTTGTTTGCCGTTCTTCTTGAAGTTCCCCTTCTTCCCTTTGCCCTTCTTCTTGAAACTAGTGGTCTTGTTGACCATCAACACTTGATGCTCCTTCTTGATTTCTACCTCTGCAGCCTTTAGCATTGCGAAGAGCTCGAGAATCGTCTTATCCATCACTTGCATATTATAGTTCATCACGAAGCTCTTGTAGCTTGGTGGCAGTGATTGAAGAACTCTGTCAATGACACTATCAACTGGAAGATTAACTCCCAGCTGAGTCAAGTGATTGTGGTACCCAGACATTCTGAGTACATGCTCACTGACATAACTATTCTCCTCCATTTTGCAGCTATAGAACTTATTGGAGACTTCATATCTCTCAATCTGGGCATTTGCTTGAAATATTAACTTCAACTCCTGGAACATCTCATATGCTCCATGACGTTCAAAACATCGTTGAAGTCCCGGTTCTAAGCCGTAAAGCATGGCACACTGAACTATCGAGTAGTCATCAGCTTTGCTCTGCCAGACGTTCATAACATCTGGCGTTGCTCCTGCAGCGGGTTTGGCACCTAGCGGTGCTTCCAGGACGTAATTCTTCTGTGCAGCAATGAGGATAATCCTCAAGTTACGGACCCAGTCTGTGTAATTGCTACCATCATCTTTCAACTTAGCTCTCTCTAGGAACGCATTAAAATTCAACGGAACAACAGCACGGGCCATTTATCTACAACAACATAGACATGCAAAATACTATCAGGTACTAAGTTCATGATAAATTAAAGTTCAATTAATCATATTACTTAAGAACTCCCACTTTAGATAAACATCCCTCTAATCATCTAAGTGATCACGTGATCCATATCAACTAAACCATGTCTGATCATCACGTGAGATGGAGTAGTTTTGAATGGTGAACATCACTATGTTGATCATATCTACTATATGATTCACGCTCGACCTTTTGGTATCAGTGTTCCGAGGCCATATCTGCATATGCTAGGCTCGTCAAGTTTAACCCGAGTATTCTGCGTGTGCAAAACTGGCTTGCACCCGTTATATGTGAACGTAGAGCTTATCACACCCGATCATCACGTGGTGTCTCGGCATGACGAACTGTAGCAACGGTGCATACTCAGGGAGAACACTTGTACCTTGAAATTTAGTGAGAGATCATCTTATAATGCTACCGCCGTACTAAGCAAAATAAGATGCATAAAGGATAAACATCACATTCAATCAATATAAGTGATATGATATGGCCATCATCATCTTGTGCCTTTGATCTCCATCTCCAAAGCACCGTCATGATCACCATCGTCACCGGCTTGACACCTTCATCTCCATCGAAGCATCGTTGTTGTCTCGCCAACTATTGCTTCTACGACTATCGCTACCGCTTAGTGATAAAGTAAAGCAATTACATGGCGATTGCATTTCATACAATAAAGCGACAACCATATAGCTCCTGCCAGTTGCTGATAACTGTGTTACAAAACATGATCATCTCATACAACAATTTATATAATCACGTCTTGACCATATCACATCACAACATGCCCTGCAAAAACAAGTTAGACGTCCACTACTTTGTTGTTGCAAGTTTTACGTGGCTGCTCCGGGCTTAGCAACAACCGTTCTTACCTACGCATCAAAACCACAACGATTTTTCGTCAAGTTTGCTGTTGTAACCTTCAACATGGACCGGGCATAGTCACACTCGATTCAACTAAAGTTGGAGAAACAGACACCCACTAGCCACCTGTGTGCGAAGCACGTCAGTAGAATCAGTTTCGCGTAAGCGTACACGTAATGTCGGTCTAAGCTGCTTCATCCAACAATACCGCCGAATCAAAGTATGACATGCTGGTAAGCAGTATGGCTATTATAGCTAACAACTCTTTGTGTTCTACTCGTGCATATAACATCTACGCATAGACCTGGCTCGGATGCCACTGTTGGGGAACGCAGTATTTCAAAAAAATTCCTACGATCAACGATGGATAAGTTGAGTAGGCTTAGGGGTACAATCGATGACGATTTGATTGGTCGAGATCCAGCTCATGCTAAAAATGATGTCTGAGCCGGAAGGATGAATTCTAGGATCTGATTGAGGATTGCGAGCATTCGCAACATATTGAATCAATGGACTCAAAAAGATAATGACAAAGGGTGCCAATAAGATTTCGAGACTTATGGGATTAATCATAATGCTAGTAAGCAAGAATTTCAAGAGCAATAGGCTCCTGAGGATTTTCGGAAGATCGAATGGTATTCTGAACACTTTTGTGATATACTTGAATTCAACTAGGGATGAGCGGATACTCGGTAAGTGCGAGAATTATCCGTAGGGGTATTCAGGTAACAAAGAACAGCAAGGCAGTAAGTTCAAGGATTCTTGAAACAACAGAGATAATTTCGGGGTATCTTGTAATAACAAGATCAACTGGGAAACATTGTATGAATGGCAAGTATACGCGGTTATCCATAGGAGTTTATCGATGAAAGGGAATTGCAAAAGCGATGAACACAAGTTCTCGGGTTATCAGCGGAGAGTATCTTCAGGGTCTTCACGTGCAGCAGACGATCATCAGTAATAAGGGGCTCTCCTGGTGAAAGTGATAACGAGATCCTAATGTTAGATTTAGCAAAATTCACTTAACCCGAATAGAAGAGAGATCAGAGTCCCAGAGTATAGGCAAGGAGTAAAAGATCCTAATACCACCCAATGGCGACGTGGGCCCGTAAGACACACATCCATGTTAGTAAAAGTTTTGCAATATCTAGAAATCGACTTCGGCCAAGGAGTGTGGAAAGGGGGATTCCTACAGGCAGTCGGCTCTGATACCAACTTGTGACGCCCCCGATTTGACCGTACACTAATCATGCACGCAAATGTGTATGATCAAGATCAGGGACTCACGGGAAGATATCACAACACAACTCTACAACATAAATAAGTCATACAAGCATCATAATACAAGCCAGGGGCCTCGAGGGCTCGAATACAAGTGCTCGATCATAGACGAGTCAGCGGAAGCAACAATATCTGAGTACAGACATAAGTTAAACAAGTTTGCCTTAAGAAGGCTAGCACAAAAGTAGCAACGATCGAAGAGGCAAGGCCTCCTGCCTGGGACCTCCTAACTACTCCTCGAAGACGAACTCCATGTAGAAACATTCTCGGGATCTCTAGCTCCTGGACTCCAGCATCTGGTTGCGACAATCAGGTATAGATAGGGGAAAAGAGGGAGAAAAGCAACCGTGAGTACTCATCCAAAGTACTCGCAAGCAAGGAGCTACACTACATATGCATGGGTATATGTATAAAGGGCCATATCGGTGGACTGAACTGCAGAATGCCAGAATAAGAGGGGGATAGCTAATCCTGTCAAAGACTACGCTTCTGGCCACCTCCATCTTGCAGCATGTAGGAGAGAGTAGATGGTAAGTTCACCAAGTAGCATCGGATAGCATAATCCTACCCGGCGATCCCCTCCTCGTCGCCCTGTTAGAGAGCGATCACCGGGTTGTATCTGGCACTTGGAAGGGTGTGTTTTATTAAGTATCCGGTTCTAGTTGTCATAAGGTCAAGGTACAACTCCGGGTCGTCCTTTTTCCGAGGGACACGGCTATTCGAATAGATAAACTTCCCTGCAGGGGTGCACCACATAACCCAACACGCTCGATCCCATTTGGCCGGACACACTTTCCTGGGTCATGCCCGGCCGCGGAAGATCAACACGTCGCAGCCCCACCTAGGCTCAACAGAGAGGTCAACACGCCGGTCTAAATCCTATGCGCGCAGGGGTCTGGGCCCATCGCCCATTGCACACCTGCACGTTGCGAGGGCGGCCGGAAGCAGACCTAGCCTAGCAGGCGTTCCAGTCCAATCCGGCGCGCGCCGCTCCGTCGCTGACGTCAAGAAGAGCTTCGGCTGATACCACGACGTCGAGTGCCCATAACTGTTCCCGCGTAGCTGGTTAGTGCGTATAGACCAAATGGTCAGACTCAGATCAAATACCAAGATCTCGTTAAGCGTGTTAAGTATCCGCGAACGCCGACCAGGGCCAGGCCCACCTCTCTCCTAGGTGGTCTCAACCTGCCCTGTCGCTCCGCCACAAAGTAACAGCCGGGGGCCGTCGGGAACCCAGGCCCACCTCTACCGGGATGGAGCCACCTGTCCTTTCAGCCACCTCATCAGAATCACTTGCGGGTACTCAATGAGCCGACCCGACTTTAGTCACCACATGTGTCATGTATATAAAGTATATAGTATATACCCATGATCACCTCCCGAAGTGATCACGGCCCAGTAGTATAGCATGACAGACGGACAAGAGTGTAGGGCCACTGATGGAACACTAGCATCCTATACTAAGCAGTAGGATAGCAGGTAAGGGTAACAACTGTAGCAACAATGACAGGCTATGCATCAGGATAGGATTAACGGAAAGCAGTAACATGCTACACTACTCTAATGCAAGCAGTATAGAGAAGAATAGGCGATATCTGGTGATCAAGGGGGGGGCTTGCCTGGTTGCTCTGGCAAGTAGGAGGGGTCGTCAACTCCGTAGTCGAACTGGGCAGCAGCAGCGTCGGTCTCGTAGTCTACCGGAGAGAAGAGGGGGGAAGAAACAGTAAATACAATGCAAACATAAGCATGACGATGCGTGACATGACAATGAGCGGTGCTAGGTGTGCCCTAACGCGGCAGTAGGAGGTACCGGCGAAGGGGGGGACATCCGGGAAAGTATTCCCAATGTTTTGCGTTTTCGGACAGACGGACTGGAGGGGGAAAGTTGCGTGTTTGCTATGCTAGGGATGTGTGACGGACAAACGGGCTGCGTATCCGGATTCGTCTCATCGTTCTGAGCAACTTTCATGTACAAAGTTTTTCCATCCGAGCTACGGTTTATTTTATATTAGTTTTAAAAGGATTTTATCATTTTCTAGAATTAACAGAATTAATTTAATCCTAAAATGCATTTATGACGTCAGCATGATGTCATGCTGACGTCAGCAGTCAATAGGGGTTGACTGGGTCTAACTGACGCGTGGGTCCAGTGGGACCCACGTGTCATACTCTGTTAGGTTAATTAGGGTTTAGTTAAACTAATTACTGTTTAATTAAATTAACTAATTAATTAGATTAATTTAAACAGGATTAATTAACTTAATTAATTTTTTTATTTTTTTTATTTTTTTACCAAATCTTTTTCTTTCTCTTTTGTTTCTGTCTCTTTTCCTTTTCAGGGAACGGGCCCCATTGGCCAGTGGCACACGGCCATGCGTCCTGGTTGTGCGCTCTTGCACAGAGAAGGCGTCGGCGACGAGCGCCAGCACCAGGCGCGGAGGGGGGGCCAGGGCCACGGCGACCGGAGCCGGCAGCGGCTAGCGCGTGCGGCCCCCGTGTGGGCGGGCCCAAGGTCGTGGCGGCGCAGACGGTTAGGCGGGGATTGGGATGTAGGAGGCGCGGCCAGGCCGGGCGAGCGGGATGCGGCCGTCGCGCTCGGGGCCGGCGTGGCTGAGTGGAGGGGGCGGCACCAGAGGGTCGTGGCAGGAGGCGGCGACGGTTGGAGACGGGCGCGGCGTAAGGGCG
>NC_057802.1:481796553-481824312 GCF_018294505.1 Triticum aestivum | reverse complement strand
ATCCAGATCGGGGAAGGCGAGAGAGATCGAGAGGGAGTGGGGGGAGCGAGTGGGGTGACTGGGGGTTACGGCTAGGGCTTCGGGGGGGGGTATGGAGAGGGAGTGGGCCGGCCAGTTGGTTGGGTCAGGCCTGCTGGGCCGGAGCCCGAGGGTTCTCTTTTTTTGGTTAGTTATTTTTCTGTTTTGTTTCTTTTCTTTTTATTTATCTTTCTTCTACTGTTTTACTTTTAGTTTTCTTTTATTTTAGTTTTATAAAAATTATCACTAGCACTTAAATTAATACTTTTAAATATACTATTGCCACATTAATTCTCAACCCAAATTAAAATAGTTTAATATTTTATAAAATTCAAAAGGCATTTATTTTAATATTTAAACCTCTATTTTAATTATTTTGAACACTTAAACATTTTATTAAAGTTAGGTTTCTCCACCATTATTATCTATGCAATATTTGGTTCACTCCGAACATTTTAGTTTTAATATTTGAAAACTTTTATTGTTTGCTTGATTTTGAACTTTGAATTTTGGACCGGTTTTGATCTAACGATAGATTAGCAACAGTAACGGATGTAATGTGGCACCATTAGCGTGGGATTACTGTAGCTTAATTACCCGGGCGTCACAGCCCATTTAGCCCCGGGGGTTCCGGTAACTCCCCGGTACTCCGGTATATGCCCGAACTCATCCGAAACCTTTCCGTTGTCCAAACATAACCTTCCAATATATCAATCTTTATGTATCGACCATTTCAAGACTCCTCGTCATGTCCGTGATCACATCCAGGACTCCGAACTACCTTCGGTACATCAAAACACATAAACTCATAATACCGATCGTCATTGAACATTAAGTGTGCGGACCCTACGGGTTCGAGAACTATGTAGACATGACCGAGACTCATCTCCGGTCAATAACCAATAACGGAACCTGGATGCTCATATTGGTTCCTACATATTCTACGAATATCTTTTATCGGTCAAACCGCATAACAACATACGTTGTTCCCTTTGTCATCGGTATGTTACTTGCCCAAGATTCGATCGTCGGTATCATCATACCTAGTTCAATCTCGTTACCGGCAAGTCTCTTTACTCGTTCCGTAATGCATCATCCCGTAACCAACTCATTAGTCACATTGCTTGCAAGGCTTATAGTGATGTGCATTACCGAGAGGGCCCAGAGATACCTCTCCGACAATCGGAGTGATAAAACCTAATCTCGATCTATGCCAACTCAACAAACACCATCGGAGACACCTGTAGAGCATCTTTATAATCACCCAGTTACGTTGTGACGTTTGATAACACACTAAGTGTTCCTCCGGTATTCGGGAGTTGCATAATCTCATAGTCATAGGAACATGTATAAGTTATGAAGAAAGCATTAGCAATAAACTAAACGATCATAGTGCTAAGCTAACGGATGGGTCAAGTCAATCACATCATTCTCTAATGATGTGATCCCGTTCATCAAATGACAACTCTTGTCCATGGCTAGGAAACTTAACCATCTTTGATTAACGAGCTAGTCAAGTAGAGGCATACTAGTGACACTCTGTTTGTCTATGTATTCACACATGTACTAAGTTTCCGGTTAATACAATTCTAGCATGAATAATAACATTTATCATGATGTAAGGAAATATATAAATAACCACTTTATTATTGCCTCTAGGGCATATTTCCTTCACATATTACATGTACCATAGTACATACCTTTAGAAATTTGTCGGCTTGTTCTTTGGCCAAATCCGGTATAGCCCATACCTTCTTGTTTCCTATCTTTATAGCTTCTCTCTAAAAAAAGAGAAACAATGTCAACGGTCCTCTTCATTCTTCCACAATTCTGCAATAAGAACTTCTATCAATAAAGCTAGTTGGAGCAGAAATTTTGTGCAAAATAATGCATGTGTTCGGTTCATTCCACATGATAGGATAACATAACAAAAGCACAAATCCTAAATCGGAAATTGGGGAAGCAGAAATTTGGTATTTGATAAACTAAATGGGCTGAGTTGCTGCCGCCGGAATGGGGCACTTGGTGCACTTGGCGGTCTCCGCGCAGCTGGCAGGGGCGCAGCCGCGCAGGGCAGGGGCAGGAGCGCACACACATAGCTTGTTGTCACAAGGGGGCGAGAAGGACGAAACGAGAGGCGAGATCCTCCTCGGCAGCTGGGCTTCGGTTGGCGACCGGCGAGGGCGATGCAGAGCATGGCCACATGGCTCTGGGAGGATGTCGGGAAGGCGGCTGTCCCCTTGCTCGTTGTGGACAACATGACGACGGCGTGGCTTAGGCTGTGTTTGTCCCTGGGTCAACATGTAAGATTTATTGGCCCAATAGTTTTTCTCTGGCCCATTTAAAAATGCATAGGTATATAAGTTGATCCAAAATCTTAGGGTGGGCCGCGACCCACCTTGGCCACCCTGTAGCTCCGCCCCTGACTGAATCGGTCGAATACTTAGTTCTATATAGAGTAGTATCTCGTAAAAGAATACATATATCTTTTATAGGTATCATATCTACTGATGTTTGCACAAAATACTTTTTTTGTGAATTATTAGTACATGAACTGCAAAACATATCGTTGTAGTCTAAGTATTTAATATTGCATATGTTAATATTTTCTCTATAGACATATTCAAGTTCCTAGCAAAAAAAAGTCTTAGTCAGACTTAAATGGTTTGACTTACATTTAGAAAAGATGTAATAAGTAAGAAATGATTTGCTTGTTTTGTGTTGTATACAAAATGGTTCAAGTATTATCTCTGTAGCAGGCACTTGAGTAGTTGGTTAGTTATCATATCTCTAGAGTTATTTATCATATTTTTGTGTTAAATCCCCAGCGTAACCCAGCAAGATGATAATTAGCACATGTGCATCAATAGTGGTTAGCTTTTGTTTTTTTATTATATAATAGTTGAGGGAATCATTAACTGGTCACTGCTTGGTTGGCTAGCAAGTAGGGGATTAATAGGCTAATCGACAAGTTAATCAATTAATCGGATGATTACTTAGTTTATCGGCTACTCGGTTCCTACGACTAGGGACTAATTGGCAAGTTAACTGGTTAACCGGACAAATTATAGAATAGAGTATACTAATATATAGTTATACGGAATAACCCTTTTCAGAAGAATTTAAAGGTGATGATATACAACAATTTAAAGGGGCTGATTTACATCTATGCACCATCATTTCAAATTTCAACTATTCGGTCATTCAAAACACAGCCTAAATATTTTTTGGTGTTGTCAAATGTGCACACCACACATACTACCGCCACGACATGAGCTTGATCTGCCTCATGCGTTATCGGGTGTGCCTCCATTTTGGGCACATAGCCATGTAGCCTAACGGCCTGTTCGGTATCCCTCTGCTCTGCAACTCCGCTTCGGAGCGGAGTGGCATGCAGTATAATGTAGGGAGCGGTTAGAACAGCGCTCTGCTCCATGGAGGGTTGCCGAATAGGGCTTAAATATTGTACATCCCTTTTTTAGCATTTACAACTGGCTTGGTTATGTACCTGTCTTTTTCCTTAAAAAAAGAACCTATCTTTTTTTTAAGACAACCCTGTCTTTTCTATATCTTTACTTAATAATAAAGCAAATTGGGTTTCTTTCGTCCGTCATGACATTTTTCAGAAAAGTCCCTCTATTTCAGTGAATTCAACCCGCGGTCCTGTTCTAAGTTAAAACGAAAAGTTTTTTCATATTTTACACAAAAGTCGCTGTATTTTCTTGAAGTCAACCCGCAGTCCGGATTTAAGTCACACCCGAGCCGTTATTTTACATTTTTCAAAAAAAAACCCTGATGTTTTAGGTAATTCATCCGCGGATCATATTTAAGTCAAACAATGTTTTTTTAAATCACCCATATCTTTTAAACCGTAACTCCGATTTGAATATGTTATATATGAAATTTGATTAGAAAAATATGTAGAATATGAATATGATATTATTTTTACCTGTTAAGTATTTTTAAATATTATTTTGAAATATATTTAAGTCAAACAAGTGATTTTCTAAATTATCCGTATCTTTTAAACCGTAACTTCGATTTTAACATATTATATATGATATTTTATTAGAAAAATGTGTGGAATCTAAATATGATGTTAATTTACCTGTTAAATATTTTTAAAATATTGTGTTGGGAGCAAACTTATAATTTATAGCGTAAGATCCGTTTTCCTTACGTACCGGCGGTGATCCGGATTGGAAATAAACACCCCACTATAACAATATAGGAAAAAGTAAACATCGATAACTACACATGCATACCTCTGAAAAATGTCGTAGGGGGAAACAACAGATTTCTCATCGCGAGAGTGAGAGAAAGAGAGAGAGAGGGAGAGAGAGGGAGGGAGAGGGAGAGAGAGACGCCTTAACCATATTCAAACACGTTTTTGTTTTGTTTTATGTGAACACCGAGGCCATCGCCGGCGAGGGTGAGAAGGAGGATAAGCGGCAACACAAATATGATGCCTCGCAAAAATAAAGGAGATGGGCCTATTGTGGTCTTGAGTGATGGCTGTTGGGTTAAGAGCGTGTGTTATGTTTTCTCTCCTGTTGCAACGCACGGGCTCTTTTGCTAGTCTATACCTACTATTAAAGCATTGATCGCTTCTTCCTCCCTAATTTTCGTACGTAATTAGTTTCGTCCGTCCGTCGTCCACGGGTTCCTTTCGTTCGTGTTCCAAGCCAACCTAACGAGCCACAAAAACTCCAGCCCAAGATTGACTCCGGCCCATCTGGGCTAACCGAATGAACCAATCTGACGGCCCAGTATCCCACTTGAGGCAAAAAAAAATTGCTGGTAAGAAGACTCGAACCCAAAACCTGACAGCCAACTCATGACGGCGCAGCCAACCGAGCCAGCCTGCGTTGTTGTTTAAGGTTGAATTGACTCGAATAATAGATAGTCCCACCTCGCTCTCCCACATTCAATCGACTCAATTTATATATGTTTTTGTGTTTCTTGGTTATCAGGAAACCATCTCGAAGATCATTACAGAAAATAAAGGACAGAAAAGGACGCTAATTACCAGGGAAGCGAGGCAATTAATCTTCCTATGTGATGTGGGCTACTAAATGGGGCGCCATTTGGGCTAATTAACTGGAAAGCGAGGCAATTAATCTCCTCTATTATGATATGGGCTATTAAATGGGACAAAGAGGTGACAAAAAAGGAAATAGGAAAGAAATTGGAATCCTAAGAGATAAATTCTATATATATGATGATGTGGGCTACTAAATAGGGCGCCATTTGGGCTAATTAACTGGAAAGCAAGGCAATTAATCTCCTCATATGGGCTATTAAATGGGACAAAGAGGTGACAAAAACGGAAATAGGAAAGAAATTGGAATCCTAAGAGATAAATTCTAAATTCTATAATCTAATTTGAGAAGGACACGTCTTGATAAAGAAGAACTAAGGAAGGAAATCGGGATCCTAAGCAATTTAAAAAGGACAGAGAACCAGAATACTTCCTGCATAATTTAAGGAGAAATATGCACGTTGATTAACGTTGCTGTATGCGCCGCCCCTGATCAATTAAATGAGAAGGAAAAAAAATAGAGGAGAATTGCCGATGGAAAGTGTTCAAAAATAAAGTGTCAAGCAAAAAAAACCTTATGGGGTTTGATGTTTGTGTTTGTGTCCGTGACGGACTCCATCCGTTAGGATTACACAATGTTGGACTTATATATATGCATTTGGGCTAATTAACTGGAAAGCGAGGCAATTAATCTCCTCTATTATGATATGGGCTATTAAATGGGACAAAGAGGTGACAAAAAAGGAAATAGGAAAGAAATTGGAATCCTAAGAGATAAATTCTATATATATGATGATGTGGGCTACTAAATAGGGCGCCATTTGGGCTAATTAACTGGAAAGCAAGGCAATTAATCTCCTCATATGGGCTATTAAATGGGACAAAGAGGTGACAAAAACGGAAATAGGAAAGAAATTGGAATCCTAAGAGATAAATTCTAAATTCTATAATCTAATTTGAGAAGGACACGTCTTGATAAAGAAGAACTAAGGAAGGAAATCGGGATCCTAAGCAATTTAAAAAGGACAGAGAACCAGAATACTTCCTGCATAATTTAAGGAGAAATATGCACGTTGATTAACGTTGCTGTATGCGCCGCCCCTGATCAATTAAATGAGAAGGAAAAAAAATAGAGGAGAATTGCCGATGGAAAGTGTTCAAAAATAAAGTGTCAAGCAAAAAAAACCTTATGGGGTTTGATGTTTGTGTTTGTGTCCGTGACGGACTCCATCCGTTAGGATTACACAATGTTGGACTTATATATATACATAACTTACCGTGCACACAAGGGAAGCGTTATCTAGACGTCCTGTGAAATACTTGCACACGAACGTAAAATACAAAACAATTTTTTTTTGGCACTGTTGATCTCGCCTATATACGTGTTTGCATAATAAATCATCGACACCAAAAAACATTTAGTAGAAGTCCTGGCCATAGAGTCAGATCTCAGTAAAGTTGTTGTTCCGGACAAGAAAGAAGATGCCATGCTTCACGTCTCTGAAGATGGACGTGCTGGAGGTATGGAGGAACAACTGTGTCCAGGTAAAATAACTTCAACAAAAGTATTGCTTGTACGATATTTTTATTGTCCGATGTTAGTAACACATTAGGCTTGTCACCATTTATAGACGTCTGATCTACATTGTTGTATTTTTATTGTCCGATGTTAGTAACTCATTAGGATGATTAATGTGCCAGTGTGATATGTTTTCTCATTATTTATAGACGTCTGGTCTACATTGTCGTATTGAAGTTAGACAAAAAATGTCATCTGTATATCAGTGCTCTTACTTCAATATCATTTTCCTATTTTTCTAAATTGGATCTAGGAATAACACGACAATATATAAACATATATATTCTCATGCTAATGTCCAGCGTACTTAATGTAACTTATAAGTAGGAGCAGCTCCTATGTTCTATTTATGATGCAAAATCTAATCTGTTTTTTAATGAATAACATATTTATATAATATAAAAAAGTCTCATGCAGACAAGCAATTGGGGTCGCGATCTCCGGTGATGGATGCCAGGGAACAAAGAAGGAGAAAAGACAGAGAGCGGTATGCAAGGATGACCAACGAAGACAAACGGGATAAACTAAAAAAGCGTCGTGAAGCCTATCAGCAAAGCAAAAAAAATAAAGATTCAACCCATTTGCGGAAAAAATGCACACATGGGAGGAAGAAATATGCAAATATGGAGCCAACACAAAAGGCAAAAAAAAAATATGCATGACAAAGACAGAAATATGCAAATATGCAGCCAGAACAAAAAAAAGCTAGGATAAAGCAAATTGCAGCTAACCGTGAGTTGAAGCGCAACACACCATGCAAAGATTCAATTGCGATGGTTAACCCTGCATATATCCCAACAGAAGAGGAAGTCAGTAAATCTATACGGCAAAGACTTAATGGTTAGCACATACACAACATGAGCATATATGCATGGACAACCAGCGAAGTATACAACATTTTTACTATCTCATGTCGGTAACTCAATGCAGGTGCTACATGCACAACATTTTTATTGTGAGTATGATGGTTAATGTCCTGGTATCGTATGATTTGTCGATAGGCATCGGCGGCCCAATGTACATCGTCATAGTTAAGTCGGCAATGCTCTCACTTTAAATAATATATGAAAATTCTTTGAATTAGTAATTAAACTCTCGAAAATTTTACTTCAAAGTCAAGAAAATAGGCATTCAGCTGAAGTCCTACATGCGCCCCTTCCTCTCCAACAGCAACCCTCCTTCCACCATTTTTTTCTCCCACTCAAAAACTCTTCCATGCACAACTAATCTTCAACCCTAGGGCACTGAGGAGTTGAAGGAGGCACCACCGGACGAAATGAGTATCGTTCTTTACATCTTTGCCCCATGGTTCGGACAACGAAAATTATAAATGCTCTAATTGAACTAAAGATTGTTCTTCGACTAAATTATCCATGTTTGAAATAAATAAATTAAATTAACCCGTGGCAACGCACGGGCATATTTGCTAGTTTTTCTTAATATATTCTGAGAATATCATGGATGCAGTATTTTCCGCAAGAAGTTTCAGCCCATGATGTAGGCCAGCCCACGTATATGCAAAGCGAGACAAAAGACAGGGTCCATTCTAGCCTGGGCCAAATTACCCGACCAATTCGGCCATTCCCAGTTGCCCTAAGAACAAGGCGAAGAAGTAGCGCACCACCAATGGCGACTCCCGGGGATGGCGAGGACGCGCCGCCGCCGCCGCCGGTGGACGCGGCGGGGGCTGGAGGCAGCTTGATCGCGAAGGTGCGGGAGCAATGGAGGAGCACGAAAGAGCACGCGGAGACGTACCCGTACGTGTGGGGCTCCTACATCCTCGTCTACGGCGGCCTCGGCGCGTACATCACCTGGCGATGGTGCAAGCTCCGCCGCACCGAGGACCGCGTCCGCGCCCTCCAGGCCCGCCTCCGCCAGCTCGCCGCGGCCGAGGAGTCGCAGGCCGCTTCCACTCCTCCTACCCCATCTCCTCCCCTGCCGCCGCCGCCGACTGGGCCGGGCAAGCCCGCCTCCGCGCCGTGAAGAGTAAGGCCCCTTAGGCAACTTCTTGACTTGAAATGTTACAAGTTACAGAACAATCCCTGCATCGTTCGAGATCGAGGCATTCCTTGCCTCTGTTTACTCTGTGATCCTGGACCTAAAGAAATGGTGGGATCTCGCCCCCAAAAAAGTTGGAAGGCAGAATTCTGTGTTCATACTGGAGACCATTCTGGAGAAGGTTTTAATTGTTGTTATTAATGTATGTTTACCCTTCCCGCTAGGGAATTTTGTCACCGTGACCTTTTTTCTAGCCATTCCACATCGTATTTGTTGCGTTTCTCACTGCTGGTCTAAACAGATACAATGTTTCATTGGTTTAGTTCATGTACTCGTGGTATAGTTCTTGATAATACTAATATTTCAACCCTATGGAAATCTGTTGAACTATCACCGTTGGGGTAGTATGGTATGTGCACTGTTGTGAGAATTTGATAGAGAAGTCTGAACGAACATGCTGTATTACGCACTGTTGGGGTAGTATAGCTGCTGAATTGGATTTGGAAGAGAACATAGCATGGTCCTCTGAAACAGAAGGCTCAACCAGCATGCTAGCAGTGGCCTTAACATTATTGTTATCTGCTGATATCTGTAGCTTTCATAAAATTGTCTTTTTATCCTAAATGATGGTGGTAGGAATTTTAATGTGCTCATCAAAGAGTTCACTCCAGCGACATTTTTATGCGGGAAACAGTCCATTATCAAACATCCCTTACCTTATTTCAGTAGCATTGTTCCTCCCAAAATTCCTGATCTGTTATAGTGAACTATTTTTGCTTATCTATGCAATTATCTTGTGTTGAATAGCTGAAACCAATTAATTGCTAGTTTCCCCCAAAGTCCCTCTTAGCCACTAAAGAGTGCTGTCTAAAATCTGAACCTTGGCTGTTGAGATTTTTGTGAATATTTCGACCGGAAACATCAAAGTATTATGTGTATATGTCATGATCAACAGTTCCTCCATGTTTTAGCTCTGTCAGGTTTTATTTTTACCAATGAACTTACTCATCCAAGCTTCATTTGTAGACTATCAATGTTGAAAATGCACGTACTAAAGTTTTGACACATGTATTGTTCGTTGTCACATATTTCACTGATGCTTGAAAGATTTAATTTGTGCGTACAGTAGAAAAATTCACTATTCCTGTAATTTGCTTTGGCATGCTTTATAATCAACGCTGCCAGTATGGATTTAAAGGGCGTATTTTCATTTTTAGTTAGTTACTTAAGACAAACTTTGACCAACATTTGCTCCATTAATATGCGACCCATGTGTTACAAAACCGCAATCGTACATTGGTAGTTTTGAATATGAATCTAAAGACATTGATTTTTGTGTCGTATATCGTTCCTTTTTTAGTTCTATTTTTTCGTGCATTGTGACCAAGAACTGATTTGAGGATAATTTTGGACTGGTGATCCTGGTTACATCATTGATTAGAGGAGTAATTACCAATTTAAAATCTTTCTAATTCAAGGAGGGTAGAACTGGCATCTACTTGGGTAAAAAGGAAATACGCCTAATAATTTAGAATTTATCTAAAAAAATACACCTAATAAAAAGGAACGTAATAGGGATTACTAGTGTAGTAACTGTTGGTCAAAACCTTGTCTTAACAAATCAAAATACGTCATATGTATCCGAACAGAGGGAGTACTATACTACAAAGGTGTACTCCCTCTGTTCCAAAATACTTGTTTGTGGTTTTAGTTCAACTTTGAACCGAAACCACAACAAGTATTTTGGAACGGAGGGGGCACCTTTATTTCCGGCCGTACAAAGGTGTACCTTGATGTTCCATCTTACAAATGTTTGATGTGATACTACCTTGGTTGTGCCCATATTAACCTGCAAGCATCCAGGAAGTGTTTGTGGGCACAACAAATTGATTGCATCGGTGGCCCATTTGGCCTGGATTCTTCTTCAATTCATTTACATCTAATACTATCTATTGCTTGATTCTAATTTTGTTCCTCGTCCTATTCGTCGCTGTTTTGATATAATGCGAATCAGCGATGGGAGTACAATAATTCAGGCCCCATGGCAGCCTGTGGGGCTGTGTTTCCCAAGGCCGGAGCTGTTTAGAATGAAGATCAATGCATCTTTTTCAAGAACAAGTTGCAAGGATATGCCCTTGCGCCTCCCCAGTCATGTGGTTTTCCATTCCCTTACTTTATCATATCTGGTACTTGATCTTAATTTTGTTCCTCGTCCCATTCGTCGCTGTTCGCCGACGTGTATCTCTTGATGGGACTGGGAGTGCAATAATTTGGATCCCATGGGATCTTGTGAGCCTGTGGGGGCTGTTGACCAATGTTTGACTATGGATTGAGTATGCAGCTCGGTTTCTTCTACATAAATCATTTTCGAAAAATCACTGTCTGCATTTTCTTTTCTGCGCACTACTGATATGAATCACTGTCTGCTTCTTTTTCGAAAAATCTTTGTCTGATTAGCAACCAGCAGCTGATTGCTAGCTGCATAGGGTCATTCAGATATCTTTTTCCTATCATTGTCTTGTCTTGGTAGGATTGACAAGGTGACGTGTTACATCTGTCATTAGCCCCTTTCGAGCTAACCTACTAGGGCTAGGCCGCTAGCTGAAGGAGCAAAATCAGCATGTTTAGGAGCTAAGCCACGCTCTCAATCTGGTGCTCAATCTGCAGCAATGGCAACAGAATAGTACAGATCGGGTAGGTGCCCTGCCTGCCTGATGCCTTCTCCGACACGGCCATGTGATCGCCGGTCAGCAGCACCTTGCGCCAAGAGCTGCCCTTGATTCCGTTTATTTACTGAGCGTCTGCCCAGCCCCATCTCATTTCTGTTCATGACCTCATTCCCCGCAGATTTACCCCCTCAAATCGTACTTTTGATCTCGGTAAAAAGGGAAAGATAATGTTGGTTGTTTTAGGAGAAGTTCGCAACCTATCTGTCTAGTGCAGGAGTATAACTGGTCCCATGTACTGCACTATGTGTTTGACATTGTTAGTAAGAGGTGGTGCTGAACTGATTTTTAACTGAAAAACAGTTGAGGACAGGCTGAATCTGCAGGCCCAACCGTTCTTTAATTTTTCGAAATTTGAAGCACCGGCGTGGTGTTGATCACGCTGGTGGGCACTGCTGCAGCGCGGCTTAACTAGAAGACAGATCGGCCTGAGGCGGATCAGTGGCCTTTCCACTCGGAAACGAAAAGACTATAAGCTTGTTAATTGGGAGGGCCACGGGAGAAAATGGGCTCTGTCGGAGGTCTCCCCTCCAGATCGGCGCCAAATCGCTGTGCCTCACTCATGCCTGCGTCCTGATAAATAAAACTATTCGCTGCACAACTGCAATACTTAATTCATTAGCCAAATCGTAGGAGATTTTACAGCGATCGTCTGATGCACTGTTAATATGCTTCTGATGGAGTATCTTTTAAAATCTCATCAGTACTCTACTTGGTTGTTACTCAGTAAATAACGCTGTTTTGGGGAGACAAATAGTCGAGATCCGTTATTGGAGTTCGTTTCGTTTCAGAGGTGGCGCCACTGTTCGACAGCCTCTGGTGCATCCGCTCTGGGCCTCGCCCCTCCCCCTGCCCCGCCCACCTCCGAATTTTTAAGGGAAGCAGCGTGTGGTGGCGTCCGCTTATCCCTCTCCCTGCTCCTAGATACCAGCCAGCCTCCTGTCCCTCTCCCTGCCGGGCGCTCGCCGTGTTCACGGGGCGGCGAGGTGCGTACGTGCGCGGCTGGTGGCGGTGGGCGATGCCGCAGGTCGACCTGGAGAGCCTGGTGTGCGGCGGCGCGGGCGCGGGCGCCGGGGACAGGAAGGTGTCGTGCGAGACGGTCATCGCGGGCGGGGACAGCGGGGACGCCTCGCCCCCGCGGCGCGTGCCGCCGCCGCCGGACCACGACTTCCCGCCGGAGTCGATAACCATCCGCATCGGCGACGACGCGGCCTTCTCGGAGCTGAACCCGATATACGAGCGGGACGACTCCACCAAGGGCAGCACCAACCCCAAGTCGTCGGCGGCGGCGGGCGGCGCCTGCAACCCCGTCCCGCTCAAGGCGCGCTCCAACTCCGCGCGCGTCGCGGGCGGCCCTGCCGCGGCCACCGCCACCTTCTTCGGCCTCCCGGCCAGGATCCGGCCGGCCTTCACCCGGCGCCAGCCGTCGCAGGGCCGGATCTTGCCCGACAAGCGCTCTGGCGGCACCGGCGAGGAGCCACGGTCGCCCAAGGTGTCCTGCATTGGGAAGGTGCTGTCCGACCGGGAGAGGTGCGGGCGGCGGCGCCAGCGCAGGTGGTGGCGCGGGGTGGCGGCCGTGTTCCGGTGCGGCGGCGGCTGCGCCTCCCGAGGCGTCGGCGGCGGCGCGGGCAAGAAGATGGCGCTGGAGGAGAGCGAATACGACGAGGAGGAGAAGGAGGCGAGCGTCGCGGCAATGCGGAAGTTCAAGTCCGGGAGGAGAGCCGCCACGTGGGGAGAGGAGGCGCTGGCAGCGGCGGCGGCGGAGGCCTTCTCCGGCGAGCGGGCGGGGGATGAGGAGAAGAAGCACGAGAGCCACGAGACCGAGCACTGGGCCCGACTGCCGGTAAGTTAGCCGTGGCAGAGGCGGGAAGATGGGTGGTGATACAAGCGCATGGTGGTCCCCGCTGTCAGTGACGGCGCCCGGTCGCCGTCGATAGGTGATCTCGAGCCGTCTCGAGCCGCGCCCATCGGGGTAGGGGGTAGGGTGGTCGTGACCGGTGACTGGCCTAGAAATGCGGGTTTTGGAATGAATTTCCGTGGTCTTTTGCAGTTTGGCATTTTGCTCTTGGGATCGTGGTGCTCAACTTGTTGTGTTGTTGTTGCGTGTTGCGGCCGTATCGATGCATGGATGGATGTACATACCACCACCCCTGAAATAATAACAGGAACTTGCACACAAGGTGTCCCGTTCGTGTTTCTCTCTTTTGCTACTCGCCAAGGTCCATGCATGTGATGCGTTATGGAACAGACAAATGACTGTTGAATCTCGAGCCGCATGGGCCACCATATGCCATGATTTAGGAGTTTCGGACGTGATTCAGGGCCATTCAAAGGAATTCTACAGGATTTATGAAGGATTGAAATCCTTAAAAAATATGTATTGGTCCTTTGATTCGTAGGATTGGATCCCGTTGAATTTTCTATGGAATTTTTCATACTATGTTTCATAGGAAATCTAACATCCACTTCAAGCTCTTTTTATAATTTCTTTGTTTTTTGTATGCCATCAAATACTTCTTGTTGATCTTATAAGATTCAAGTGACGTCTGCATCCAACATGTACCGTCCGCTAGCGGCTGGCGCCGAGCAGGACGCGGCCGGGTCACCGTCGCGGCGTCGCCTTTGAGGATGGTGGCTTCGCACGCCTGGCTGCTACTGCTACGGTAGATTTTTTTGAAGCAGACGGTATCCAAGATTGGTATGGACCACTGAACATTTGGCGTGCCTGATCGATCGGTCTAGTGGCTTGCCTGGCCGGAGCCCCTGCAGTTCAGACATGAAAGAGGCTTCCACCTTCAGCCTTGCGGGCCGTCAGAGCTAGAGAGGAAAACGAACTCTGCTTCCCACAGCCTTGGAGCAGATCGTTCACCACAACAGCTGGCTCCATTCCCCAAAACAAAATTTCACTCTGAATACTGTTGATTTGACCGACGAGACCCTTCCGGGAAACAGCTCGTGCCGTTGGATTCTTTCGTGTAGTCATACTGGCAAACAAAAGTTTTTCCCGGAATCCTTTTTATGTGTTTTTGAGGAGGCTTTTGAGGGGAACCTGAAGAACAGCTAATGCTACTGCAGATTTTTAAACATAAAGCAGGAACATAAAGTACACACTTTTTTTTCAGCATCACATAAAGTACACACTATGACCTTTCTTGTCGCCGGTTGGGTTATACGAGCCCAAAACATATGGGCTTTGGCTCCAGAGTGTTTACACCGGCTTTAGTCCGGCCTTTCATACCCACACACACAAAAGCAACGAGACAGGATGGATACCATTTGATGATATCTTTTGAGGCAAGAGCACTATAGACCCACCCCGCAAAAAAAGAGCACTATAGACCCACAAACTTGCAATAGATGTGATGGTTTAGTCCACAAACTTGCAAAAGGTGATCACCGCATCCCTAAACTTGCAATGTATGTGAAGATTTAGTCCAAAGCCAATCACAAGTTGACAAATGGCGCCACGGTGGCCGCATCGTGGCACACCCGCTCGGCCCGGCGTTTTTACAAAAAAAACCTCCACCTTTATGGAAATCACACGCGTTTTTACAAAAAAAAGCCTCCACCTTTATGGAAATCACACGCGCGGTATTTTTTTTATATTTATATTTTTTAATCAAAGGGCCACCCTCCCGAAATTTTTATTAGAAAAGCCAAGGAAAAATTTCACATCAAGGATGATTCACTACTCTTGGCCATAACCTAAAGTAGCCACCACAAAAACTTATAACAGGCAACACACTCATATGTATGTTTTGATGTCTACTTTTATGTATACACATTGTACCTTTTGTATTCACCTGAAATATATTTTTATGCAGACCTAATTTTTTTAAATACAGGATTAACATTTTTCTCATATATATGTTTTGATGTCTACTTTTTTCCACGGACATTGTACATTTTTTGTATACATTAGAAATATTTTTCTATACATGTTAACATTTTTAAATGCACGACTAACATTTTTCAATTATGTATGTAAATTGATTTTCATAATAGATATATTTAGAATTATAAGCAAAGGTAAACTTAAAGCAAAACTATGAAAAAAAAAGCAAAAAATGCTCAATGCTTGCGGTCCCTAAGAGCATATCCAGCCGCGCCCCCAGAAAGGCCTCCTCAGGCGTTTTTTTTCGCCGGCGCCGAAAAAACGGCCCAGCCGCGCCCCCAGGAGTCCGATTTTTGCCGGCTTGGGCCGAAAACAGCGCCGGCGGACCCAGGCCGAACCCGACGCGCCGGGGCGAACGTTTTGGCGCGAAGCAGCCGCGGGCCCGCCGAGTCAGTGAGACGGCTGCTTCGTCGACCTCATCGCATCGGTTCCCGCAGGAATCAATGCGAAGGCTGTCGCGCTGCCGCGCCGGTCAGCCTCCATTGATGCCTCACGGGCGGCGCAGTGAAGACGCCGCCGACGCGCGTCCGCTCGCATGCCGCCCACCATCACCCCCACTTCGGCTATAAAAGGCGCCCCTCCCCGCCGGTGAGCTCCACACCCTCCCCCTCTCCCTCCCGCGAAAAGCCTTCTTCCCGCCGAGGAGCTCCCCCCCACTGCCCTCCACCGCCGTCGAGCGAAATGGCCGAGAGATACCCAGGCGACGGCGCAGCGGCGAACGGCTTCGGCCACCGACACCTGCAGGAGCCGGAGGCGCGCCTTCTGTACGAGGCCGAGTACCCGGCGCCGCCTGACATGCGCGTCCCGGGGGCGTGGAGGCTGAGCGCCGGCGGCGTCCCGGTGCCGCCCGTCCCCGAAGGAGCCGCATGGCGGGCGGAGATCGCTCGCATCCGCTCGACGCTGACGGAGGAGCAGCGGAACGAGCTGAGGTACGCGCCCGACAGCGAAACGCTGTGGATGATGTACTTCGAGCGCGGCCGCGAGGAGCAGATCGCCTCCGTCAACGGCGTCGTTCCCTGCGGCCGCCACAACTCCGAAGGACGGCGCGAGTGGTGGGGCGTCCCCGGCCGCACACTCGACGCCATCCTCGACCACATCGAGACCGGCAATGTGTCGCGGCTGGGGTACCCGGCGCGCCCCTCCTTCTCTCGCCGCCGCGGTAGTTCCTGGATACCGTGGCGAATGGAGCCAGGGTCGTCCTCGTCGTCGGGCTCCGGCTCGCCGGCCATCCGGCCTGTCAAGCCCGAGCCGGAGGAGACACCGCTCGGGCGTCGCGCGCGGAGCTGCGCCCTCGTCATTGATACGTCTCCAACGTATCTATAATTTTTTATTGTTCCATGCTATATTATATTCTGTTTTGGACATTATCGGGCTTTATTATACACTTTTATATTATTTTTGGGACTAACCTATTAACCGGAGGCCCAGCCCAGAATTGTTGTTTTTTGCCTATTTCAGAGTTTCGCAGAAAAAGAATATCAAACGGAGTCCAAACGGAATGAAACCTTCGGGAACGTGATTTTCGGAACGAACGTGATCCAGAGGACTTGGACCCTACGTCAAGACATCAACCAGGAAGGAACGAGGTAGGGGGGCGCGCCCTCCACCCTCGTGGGCCCCCTGTTGCTCCACCGACGTACTCCTTCCTCCTATATATACCTACGTACCCCCAAACGATCAGATACGGAGCCAAAAACCTAATTCCACCGCCGCAACCTTCTGTACCCACGAGATCCCATCTTGGGGCCTGTTCCGGAGCTCCGCCGGAGGGGGCATCGATCACGGAGAGCTTCTACATCATCACCATAGCCCCTCCGATGAAGTGTGAGTAGTTTACCTCAGACCTTCGGGTCCATAGTTTGTAGCTAGATGGCTTCTTCTCTCTTTTTAGATCTCAATACACTGTTCTCCCCCTCTCTCGTGGAGATCTATTCGATGTAATCTTCTTTTTGCGGTGTGTTTGTTGAGACCGATGAATTGTGGGTTTATGATCAAGATTATCTATGAACAATATTTGAATCTTCTCTGAATTCTTTTATGTATGATTGGTTATCTTTGCAAGTCTCTTCGAATTATCAGTTTGGTTTGGCCTACTAGATTGATCTTTCTTGCAATGGGAGAAGTGCTTAGCTTTGGGTTCAATCTTGCGGTGTCCTTTCCCAGTGACAGTAGGGGCAGCAAGGCACGTATTGTATTATTGCCATCGAGGATACAAGATGGGTTTTTTATCATATTGCATGAATTTATCCCTCTACATCATGTCATCTTGCTTATGGCGTTACTCTGTTTTCATGAACTTAATACTCTAGATGCATGCTCGATAGCGGTCGATGAGTGGAGTAATAGTAGTAGATGCAGGCAGGAGTCGGTCTACTTGTCTCGGACGTGATGCCTATATACATGATCATACCTAGATATTCTCATAACTATGCTCAATTCTGTCAATTGCTCAACAGTAATTTGTTCACCCACCGTAAAATACTTATGCTCTTGAGAGAAGCCACTAGTGAAACCTATGGCCCCCGGGTCTATCTTCATCATATTAATCTTCCAACACTTAGTTATTTCCTTTGCCTTTTACTTTGCTTTTATTTTACATTGCATCTTTATCACAAAAATAACAAAAATATTATCTTATCATATCTATCAGATCTCACTCTCGTATGTGACTGTGTAGGGATTGACAACCCCTTATCGCGTTGGTTGCGAGGATTTATTTGTTTGTGTAGGTGCGAGGGACTCGTGCGTGGCCTCCTACTGGATTGATACCTTGGTTCTCAAAAACCGAGGGAAATACTTACGCTACTTTGCTGCATCACCCTTTCCTCTTCAAGGGAAAACCAATGCAATGCTCAAGAGGTAGCACTACGTTCCCCAACACCTACTCCTACTAGGAGAGGAGGAAAGGAAGGAGGAGAGGGAGAAGGAAGGAGAGGGAGGAAAAGGAGGAAAGGGGGGCCGGCCCCCTAGTCCAATTCGGTTTGGGCTAGGGGGGCCGCGGGCCCTGCCTCCTCTCTTCCACCACTTGGCCCATGAGGCCCATTACTTCTTCCTCGTGTTCCCGTAACTCCCCGGTACCCCGAAAAATACCCGAATCACTTGGAACCTTTCCGATGTCCGTATATAGTCGTCCAATATATCGATCTTTAAGTCTCGACCATTTCAAGACTCCTCGTCATGTCCCGGATCTCATCCGGGACTCCGAACAACCTTCGGTACATCAAGTCACATAAACTCATAATACCGATCGTCACAGAACTTTAAGCGTGCGGACCCTACGGGTTCGAGAACTATGTAGACATGACCGAGACACGTCTCCGGTCAATAACCAATAGCGGAACCTGGATGCTCATATTGGCTCCCACATATTCTACGAAGATCTTTATTGGTCAAACCGCATAACAACATACATTGTTCCCTTTGTCATCGGTATGTTACTTGCCCGAGATTCGATCGTCGGTATCTCAATACCTAGCTCAATCTCGTTACCGGCAAGTCTCTTTACTCGTTCCGTAATGCATCATCTCACAACTAACTCATTAGTCACATTGCTTGCAAGGCTTATAGTGATGTGCATTACCGAGAGGGCCCAGAGATACCTCTCCGACAATCGGAGTGACAAATCCTATTCTCAATCTATGCCAACTCAACGAACACCATCGGAGACACCTGTAGAGCACCTTTATAATCACCCAGTTATGTTGTGACGTTTGGTAGCACACAAAGTGTTCCTCCAGTATTCATGAGTTGCATAATCTCATAGTCACAGGAACATGTATAAGTCATGGAGAAAGCAATAGCAGAAAACTAAACGATCAAGTGCTATGCTAACGGAATGGGTCATGTCAATCACATCATTCTCCTAATGATGTGATCCCGTTAATCAAATGACAACTCATGTCTATGGATAGGAAACTCAAGCATCTTTGATCAACGAGCTAGTCAAGTAGAGGCATACTAGTGACACTATGTTTGTCTATGTATTCACACATGTATTATGTTTCCGGTTAATACAATTCTAGCATGAATAATAAACATTTATCATGAAATAAGGAAATAAATAATAACTTTATTATTGCCTCTAGGGCATATTTTCTTCAGTCTCCCACTTGCACTAGAGTCAATAATCTAGTTCACATGGCCATGTGATTTAACATCAATAGTTCACATCACTATGTGATTAACACCCATAGTTCACATCGTCATGTGACCAACACCCAAAGGGTTTACTAGAGTCAATAATCTAGTTCACATTGCTATGTGATTAACACCCAAAGAGTACTAAGGTGTGATCATGTTTTGCTTGTGAGAGAAGTTTAGTCAACCGGTCTGCCACATTCAGATCCATATGTATTTTGCAAATTTCTATGTCTACAATGCTCTGTACGGAGCTACTCTAGCTAATTGCTCCCACTTTCAATATGTATCCAGATTGAGACTTAGAGTCATCTGGATCAGTGTCAAGACTTGCATTGACGTAACCCTTTACGATGAACCTTTTGTCACCTCCATAATCGAGAAACATATCCTTATTCCACTAAGGATAATTTTGACCGCTGTCTAGTGATCTACTCCTAGATCACTATTGTACTCCCTTGCTAAACTCAGTGTAGGGTATACAATAGATCTGGTACACAGCATGGCATACTTTATAGAACCTATGGCTGGGCATAGGGGATGACTTTCATTCTCTTTCTATCTTCTGCCGTGGTCGGGCTTTGAGTCTTACTCAATTTCACACCTTGTAACACAGGCAAGAATTCTTTCTTTGACTGTTCCATTTTGAACTATTTAAAAATCTTGTCAAGGTATGTACTTATTGAAAAAACTTATCAAGCGTCTTGATCTATCTCTGTAGATCTTGATGCTCAATATGTAAGCAGCTTCACCGAGGTCTTTGAAAAAACTCCTTTCAAAAACTCCTTTATGCTTTCTAGAAAATTCTACATTATTTCCGATCAACAATATGTCATTCATATATATATATATTTATCAGAAATGTTGTAGTGCTCCCACTCACTTTCTTGCAAATACAGGCTTCACCGCAAGTCTGTATAAAACTATATGCTTTGATCAACTCATCAAAGCATATATTCCAACTCCGAGATGCTTGCACCAGTTCATAGATGGATCGCTAGAGCTTGCACACTTTGTTAGCATCCTTTGGATCGATAAAACCTTCAGGTTGCATCATATACAACTCTTCTTCCAGAAATCCATTCAGGAATGCAGTCTTTACATCCATTTGCCCGATTTCAAAAAATGTGGCAATTTGCTAACATGATTCGGACGGACTTAAGCATCGCTACGAGTGAGAAGGTCTCATCGTAGTCAACTCCTTGAACTTTGTCAAAACCTTTTTTCGACAAGTCTAGCTTTGTAGATAGTAACACTACTATCAGCGTCCGTCTTCCTCTTGAAAATCCATTTAATTTCTATGGCTTGCCGATCATCGGGCAAGTCAACCAAAGTCCACACTTTTGTTCTCATACATGGATCCCATCAAAGATTTCATGGCCTCAAGCCATTTCGCGGAATCTGGGCTCATCATCGCTTCCTCATAGTTCGTAGGTTCGTCATGGTCAAGTAATATGACCTCCAGAACAAGATTACCGTACCACTCTGGTGCGGATCTCACTCTGGTTGACCTACGAGGTTTGGTAGTAACTTGATCTGAAGTTACATGATCATCATCATTAGCTTCCTCACTAATTGGTGTAGGAGTCACATGAGCAGATTTCTGTGATGAACTACTTTCCAATAAGAGAGCAGGTACTGTTACCTCATCAAGTTCTACTTTCCTCCCACTCACTTCTTTCGAGAGAAACTCCTTCTCTAGAAAGGATCCATTCTTAGCAACGAATGTCTTGCCTTCAAATCTGTGATAGAAGGTGTACCCAACTGTCTCCTTTGGGTATCCTATGAAGAAACATTTCTCCGATTTGGGCTTGAGCTTATCAGGATGAAACTTCTTCACATAAGCATCGCAACCCCAAATTTTAAGAAACGACAACTCTGGTTTCTTGCCAAACCACAGTTCATATGGTGTCGTCTCAACGGATTTAGATGGTGCCCTATTTAACGTGAATGCAGTTGTCTTCAATGCATAACCCCAAAACGATAGTGGTAAATCGGTAAGAGACATCATAGATTGCACCATATCTAATAAAGTACGGTTACGATGTTCGGACACACCATTAAACTGTAGTGTTCCAGGTGGCGTGAGTTGCGAAACTATTCCGCATTGTTTCAAATGAAGACCAAACTCGTAACTCAAATATTCTCCTCCACGATCAGATCGTAGAAACTTTATTTTCTTGTTACGATGATTTTCCACTTCACTCTGAAAATATATGAACTTTTCAAATGTTTCAGACTTATGTTTCATCAAGTAGATATACCCATAGCTGCTCAAATCATCTGTGAAGGTCAGAAAATAATGATACCCGCCGCGAGCCTCAACACTCATTGGACTGCATACATCAGTATGTATTATTTCCAATAAGTCAGTTGCTCCATTGTTCCAGAGAACGGAGTCTTAGTCATCTTGCCCATAAGGCATGATTCGCAAGCATCAAGTGATTCATAATCAAGTGATTCCAAAATCCATCAACATGGAGTTTCTTCATGCGCTTTACACCAATATGACCTAGACGGCAGTGCCACAAATAAGTTGCACTATCATTATTAACTTTGCATCTTTTGGCTTCAATATTACGAATATGTGTATCACCACGATCGAGATCCAACAAACCATTTTCATTGGGTGTATGACCATAGAAGGTTTTATTCATGTAAACAGAACAACAATTATTCTCTAACTTAAATGAATAACCGTATTGCAATAAACATGATCAAATCATATTCACGCTCAACGCAAACACCAAATAACACTTATTTAGGTTCAACACTAATCCCGAAAGTATAGGGAGTGTGCGATGATGATCATATCAATCTTGGAACTACTTCCAACACACATCGTCACCTTGCCCTTAACTAGTTTCTGTTCATTCTGCAACTCCCATTTCGAGTTACTAATCTTTAGAAACTGAACTAGTATCAAATACTGAGGGGTTGCTATAAACACTAGTAAACTACACACAATAACATGTGTATCAAATATACCTTTGTTCACTTTGCCATCCTTCTTATCCGCCAAATACTTGGGGCAGTTCCGCTTCCAGTGACCAGTCCCTTTGCAGTAGAAGCACTTAGTCTCAGGCTTAGGTCCAGATTTGGGCTTCTTCACTTGAGCAGCAACTTGCTTGCCGTTCTTCTTGAAGTTCCCCTTCTTCCCTTTGCCCTTTTCTTGAAACTAGTGGTCTTGACAACCATCAACACTTGATGCTTTTCTTGATTTCTACCTTCGTCGATTTTAGCATCACGAAGAGCTTGGGAATTACTTTCGTCATCCCTTGCATATTATAGTTCATCACTAAGTTCTAGTAACTTGGTGATAGTGACTAGAGAACTTTGTCAATTACTATTTTATCTGGAAGATTAACTCCCACTTGAATCAAGCAATTGTAATACCCAGACAATCTGAGCACATGCTCACTGGTTGAGCTATTCTCCTCCATTTTGTAGGCAAAGTACTGTCAGAGGTCTCATACCTCTTGACACGGGCATGAGTATGAAATACCAATTTCAACTCTTGGAACATCTTATATGCTCCGTGGCGTTCAAAACATTTTTGAAGTCCCGGTTCTAAGCCGTAAAGAATGGTGCACTAAACTATCAAGTAGTCATCATACCGAGCTTTGCCAAACATTCATAACGTCTGCATCAGCTCCTGCAATAGGTCCGTCACCTAGCGGTGCATTAAGGACATAATTCTTCTGTGCAGCAATGAGGAAAATCCTCAGATCATGGACCAAGTTCGCATCATTGCTACTAACATCTTTCAACATAGTTTTTCTCTAGGAACATATCAAAATAAACGGGGAGCAACATCGCGAGCTATTGATCTACATCATAGTTACGCAAAATACTATCAGGACTAAGATCATGATAAATTAAAGTTCAATTTAATCATATTACTTAATAACTCCCACTTAGATAGACACCCCTCTAATCATCTAAGTGATCACGTGATCCAAATCAACTAAACCATGTCCGATCATCACGTGAGATGGAGTAGTTTTCAACGGTGAACATCACTATGTTGATCATATCTACTATATGATTCACGCTCGACCTTTCGGTCTCCAGTGTTCCGAGGCCATATCTGCATATGCTAGGCTCGTCAAGTTTAACCCGAGTATTCTGCGTGTGCAAAACTGGCTTGCACCCGTTGTATGTGAACGTAGAGCTTATCACACCTGATCATCACGTGGTGTCTCAGCACGAAGAACTGTAGCAACGGTGCATACTCAGGGAGAACACTTATACCTTGAAATTTAGTCAGAGATCATCTTATAATGCTACCGTCGATCTAAGCAAAATAAGATGCATAAAAGATAAACATCACATGCAATCAATATAAGTGATATGATATGGCCATCATCATCTTGTGCCTTTGATCTCCATCTCCAAAGCACCGTCATGATCACCATCGTCACCGGCGCGACACCTTGATCTCCATCGTAGCATCGTTGTCTTCTCGCCAACTATTGCTTCTACGACTATCGCTACCGCTTAGTGATAAAGTAAGGCAATTACAGGGCGATTGCATTGCATACAATAAAGCGACAACCATATGGCTCCTGCCAGTTGCCGATAACTCGCTTACAAAACATGATCATCTCATACAATAAAATTTAGCATCATGTCTTGACCATATCACATCACAACATTCCCTGCAAAAACAAGTTAGACGTCCTCTACTTTGTTGTTGCAAGTTTTACGTGGCTGCTACGGCCTGAGCAAGAACCATTCTTACCTACGCATCAAAACCACAACGATATTTCGTCAAGTATGTGCTGTTTTAACCTTCACAAGGACCGGGGGTAGCCACACTCGATTCAACTAAAGTTGGAGAAACTGACACCCGCTAGCCACCTGTGTGCAAAGCATGTCGGTAGAACCAGTCTCGCGTAAGCGTACGCGTAATGTCGGTCCGGGCCGCTTCATCCAACAATACCGCCGAATCAAAGTATGACATGCTGGTAAGCAGTATGACTTGTATCGCCCACAACTCACTTGTGTTCTACTCATGCATATAACATCTACGAATAAACCTGGAACGGATGCCACTGTTGGGGAACGTAGGAATTTCAAAAAAAATCCTACGCACACGCAAGATCATGGTGATGCATAGCAACGAGAGGGGAGAGTGTCATCCACGTACCCTCGTAGACCGTTAAGCGGAAGCGTTATAACAACGCGGTTGATGTAGTCGTACGTCTTCACGATCGACCGATCCTCAGTACCGAACATACGACACCTCCGCGTTCAGCACACGTTCAGCTCGGTGACGTCCCGCGAACTCATATCCAGTAGAGCTTGAGGGAGAGCTCCGTCAGCACGACGGTGTGGTGACGATGTTGATGAAGTTACCGACCCAGGGCTTTGCCTAAGCACCGCTACGATATGACCGAGGTGGATTATGGTGGAGGGGGGCACCGCACATGGTTGGGAGAGATCAATGATCAACTTGTGTGTTCTAGGGTGCCCCCTGCCCCCATATATAAAGGAGCAAGGGGGGAGGCCGGCCGGCCCCTGTAGGGCGCGCCAGGAGGAGGAGTCCTCCTCCTAGTAGGAGTAGGACTCCCCTTTCCTACTCCTATTAGGAGGAGGAAAGGAAGGAGGAGAGGGAGAAGGAAGGAGAGGGAGGAAAAGGAGGAAAGGGGGGCCGCCCCCCTAGTCCAATTCGGTATGGGCTAGGGGGCTGTGCGCCCTGCCTCCTCTCTTCCATCACTTGTGCCTAAGGCGATCATAGTTGGATTGCGGCGGAGAAGGTGGTGGTTGCTTCAGGGCATCGATAGTGCGCTTCGCTTTCACTGGTTCTATCTTCTCCTCCGGAGGTGGATGTTTCTTTGCTTTCACCGCTCCAAAGAAGTCCCTCACTTCGGCTTTCACGATCTCCGCGTTTTCCTGTTCGGTCATCTCGTATGGTAACTTCTCTAGAGGCTTGAGAGATGGACTGAATTTGTATTGCCTCCCGCCTCTGGCTGTACTGCTAGACGCGGGAGCAGACGGAGCCGCTTTGGTTGTCTTCTTTCCTTGCTTACGAGGTGGAGGAGAAGGACTATGACGCGCCGGAGCAGCCGGGGCGGCGGCGGGTCTCTTCCGCCCTTGCTGACGAGGCGGAGAAGGAGGAGGCTGGCTGCTTGGGCGCGCCGGCGTAGGCGGAGAAGGAGGCGGAGTGCCGCCACGCGCCGGAGAAGGAGGCTGAGTGCCCTAATCACTCGCCGGAGGAGGAGGCGGAGGAGGAGGAGGAGTGCCCTGACTCGCCAGAGGAGGAGGAGGAGGCGGAGGCGTCCAGTTCGGAAGGTTGATGAGCTCCTTTCGCCATAGGCATGGAGTCTTCAGAGCAGAACCAGCCGAGTCTCCCCTTCACCGGTAGGGTGGTCAAGCTCGAGGTCCTCAAATCCCTTCGTTATTTCATCCACCGTCACCCTAGCATATCCTTCTGGAATTGGACGGCAGTGAAAAGTTGTGTCGGGTTCAGGAGGTCGAACAGAGCCGACAGTCGCGTTGACTTTGAAGTTCTGCCATTGCGTCATAAGGTGGCAATGTTGAGACTCCATGATAGCATCCACGGGGTAGCTAGCAGGAGCCGTGAAGACAGGCTCCAGCTGAAGCAGCTCGGTGGAAGCCACGTTGCTTCTCCGCTGAGATGGCGGGGTAGCTTCGGCAGGTCGCTTGCTGCGAACTGCTTCTTGTTCCTCTATCGCTTGTACCCTTGCGGGCAGCGCCTGCAGTTGGGTCTGCTTCACTTTCTTCCTCCTCTCCTGGCATTTGTAACCGCGTGTGTCCGGAAACCCAGCCTTCCACGGAACGGAGCCTGGCGTGCCTCGTGTCCGTCCAGGGTGCTCAGGATTCCCGAGGGCCATTATGAGCTCGTCGTTCTCTCTGTCTGGAACGAACGTCCCTTGCTGCGCTGCGGCGATATAGTCCTGAAGCTTCGTGACGGGTATTCACATTTGCTCGTTCGTCCAAACGCACTTCCCTGATACAGGGTCCAAGGTTCCGCCAATCCCGAAGAACCAAGTCCGGCAACGGTCTGGCCAGTTCAATGTCTCTGGTTCGACCCCTTTATCAAGCAGGTCATTCTCAGCCTTGGCCCACAACGGTCGGGCTTTGAGGTAGCCACCTGACCCTGTGCGATGGTGATGCTCCTTATTCGCATCATTTTTCTTGTTTCTCGCTGACATCTTCTTACTCTTGTCCGATGTCTTATGGGCCACAAATGTGGGCCAGTGATCTCTGATCTTCTCATACCGGCCGGTGAATTCTGGTGTCTTTTCATTGTCGACAAACGTTGTTTTCAGCTCATTCTTCCACCTCCTGAATAGATCTGCCATCTTCTTAAGAGCATGAGACTTGATCAATTTCTCTTTAACTGGCTTCTCCGGATCCTCCTCTAGCGGTAGGGTGAAATTTGCCTTCAACGCGGTCCAAAGATCATCTTTCTGCATATCGTTACCTCAGGGTCTTCCTTCTTAGGCTTAAACCATTGGTGGATGCTGATCGGGATCTTGTCCCTAACAAGAACCCCGCACTGAGCAGAAAATGCTTCCTTGGTCCGGATGGGTTCAATCGGTTGGCTATCACGCGCAATTGCTGTGATCTCAAACCTTTCATCCGAGCGCAACTTTTTCTTCGGGCCTCGTTTATTTACCGAAGTTGTGCTCCATCCGGAGGGCTAGAAAAAAGAAGAAAGATGAGAGTTAATATGTGTACATACCAAAAACAATGAATGCATCAATTAGCTAGTCAGCACGGGCTTAATTAATATATATACCTGGCCGGACTCTGTTCGGTCACCGGAGCCGTCATCACGGTCTCCTTCTTGCACCGGCATTCGGTCACCGGAGCCATCATAATCATGTCTTTCCTCCTCCATTGTTCGATCACCGTAGCCTGCTTCTTCACCCTGTCCTTCCAGACCATCATTGTCGTTAAGATACGACAAGACATCAGCTCCGGCTAAGATTATGTCCCCCAACACCTCTTCTGCTGCCTCGTCTCGTCCGTGCTCCATTGTTTCTACAAATATTACAACATGGCAATTATTATACAAACATGACAGCAGGTGGATATATTAGTGGCAAACGTAGACCTGGCTACCTAATCACAACAAGGAATCATATTAGTGGCCTCGATGCTTCTCTAGGGTTTGGGGTGGCCTCGGCAACGCTTCAAGGGTTCAGGGTGCCCTCGACGACAACGCTCTTTTAACTTGGTAAATTTGGGTGGCCTCGGCAACGCTTCAAGGGTTCATATGCAAAAGCCATGGATTTCTTCAATACTTTGACACTAGCTAGGCAACCTCTCGACCCCTCGGCCCCTCGACGACCCTCGAACCCTCGACCCTCAACCCCTCGACCCTCGAACC
>NC_057802.1:481795627-481796416 GCF_018294505.1 Triticum aestivum | reverse complement strand
CTCGGCCCCTCGACGACCTTCGAACCCTCGACCCTCAAACCCTCGGCGGCCCTCGACCCTCTACCCTAGCTCGTTCCCGACCCTCGCCCCCTCGAACCCTCGTCGACCCCCTCCCCCCTCATGTCGAAGTTATCGGGGAGGGGGTATATGGACCCCCCCTCATGTTGAAGTTATCAGGGAGGGGGTATATCGACAACGACATACCCGATAAAAAATAAGAAGACGGAGAAGAAGAAAAAGAGGAGAAGAAGAAAGGAATAGAGGAGAAGATCGAAGAAAAAAAGAAGAAAAAGAAGAGGAGAAGAAGAAAGGAATAGAGGAGAAGAAGAAAAAATAGAAATATCTTCTTATTTATTTATCCTCTTATTCCTCTCCTCTTCTTCTCCTTCTTCCTCTTCTTATTTTCCTTTTTCCTCTCCTTCTTTTTCTTCTTCTTCCTTCTTCCAAGATAAAACTTTTCAAAAAATGTAACTTTTGCATATATAAAAGTTTTTCTTCTTCTTCTTCTTCTTCTTCTTCCTTCTTCCTAGCTAGATATATAAAACTTTTCTAAAAATGTAACTTTTGCATATATAAAACTTTTTCTTTTTGTAACTTTTGCATACATAGATAAAAACTTTTCTAAAAATCTAACTTTTGCATATATGAACATATATACACAGAGAACATACATACATATATAAATTTTTATAAAAATGCAAAAAACATAAATAAAATACATTTATACACATACACACACATATACACATATATACACATACACACAAAAAAATACATGTATGAAAAAAT